>NC_061087.1:47274964-47279964 GCF_015104395.2 Macrobrachium nipponense
GTAATTGTTGGTTTTGGAGACAGGAACATCAACCCAACCTCGACTCCGGTAGGTTTTGTAGTGCTTTTGGACAGCCGTAGCCAATCTATAAGTCATATCACATTTTCCGTTGATTCCAATACAATATATCGAGCGAACAATGTGCCTTTAACATCTAATTCGCTCTACCTCGGTTTAATATTTTTCTTTATATGCTTAACGAAGGGAATTTTTTCTCGTAATAGATTTGCCTGGACCAATGGGCGGCGGAAACCTAGGGACCTTTCAAACCATTTGGAACGTCATGAAATTTTTCCTACAACCACCACCGCGAGAGGTTTAAAAGTTATGTTCGCCTCTCACCCTCATATACCTTTCCTAGCGCAAGTTAAGGGTTAGTTGGTGGAGACAACATCAACCCACCTCGACTCCGGTAGTGTTTGTAGTGCTTTTGACAGCACGTAGCCAATCTATAAGTCATATCACATTTCCGTGATTCATATACATATATCGAGCTACAATGTCCTTTAATATCTAATTCGCTCTACCTCGGAATTAATATATTTTCATATATGCTTAACCGAAGGGGAATTTTTTCTCGATAATAGATTTGCCTGGACCAGGGCGCGAACCTATGGATCCTTTCAAACCCAGGAACGTCAGTGAAGCTTTTCCTACTACACCACCGCGAGAGGTTAAAAGTTCATGTCGCCTCTCACCCTCATATACCTTTCGCGCGCAGGTAATTAGTTGGTTTGGAGACACATCAACCCACCTCGACTCCCGGTAGTGTTTGTAGTGCTTTTGACAGCACGTAGCCAATCTATAAGTCATATCACATTTCCGATGATTCATATACATATATCGAGCTACAATGTCCTTTAATATCTAATTCGCTCTACCCTCGGAATTAAATTATTTTCATATAGCTTAACCGAAGGGAATTTTTTCTCGATAATAGATTTTGCCTGGAACCAAGGGCCGAACCTATATTTCAAGAAAACCACAAGGAACGTCAGTGAACTTTTCCCTACTACACCACCGGAGAGGTTAAAAGTTCATGTCGCCTCTCCCCACATATACCTTTCGCGCCGCGGTAATTAGTTGGTTTTGGAGACCAACTCCCAACCCACCTCGACTCCGGTAGTGTTTGTAGTACTTTTGACAGCACGGTCCATCCTCTAAGTCATAACATTTTCCGTGATTCATATACTATTCGAGCTACAATGTTCCCTTTAATAGCTAATTCGCTCTAAACCTCGGAATTAATATATTTTCCTATATGCTTAACCGGAAAGGGGAATTTTTTTTTCTCGATAAAGATTTCCTGGACCAGGGCGCGAACCTATGGATCCTTTCAAACCCAGGAACGTCAGTGAAGCTTTTCTACTACACCACCACCGCGAGAGGTTAAAAGTTCATGTCGCCTCTCACCCTCATATACCTTTCGCGCGCAGGTAATTAGTTGGTTTGGAGACAACATCAACCCACCTCGACTCCGGTAGTGTTTGTAGTGCTTTTGACAGCACGTAGCCAATCTATAAGTCATATCACATTTCAGTGATTCATATACATATATCGAGCTACAATGTCCTTTAATATCTAATTCGCTCTACCTCGGAATTAATATATTTTCATATATGCTTAACCGAAGGGGAATTTTTTCTCGATAATAGATTTGCCTGGACCCAGGGCGTGCGAACCTATGGATCCTTTCAACCCAGGAACGTCAGTGAAGCTTTTCCTACTACACCACCGCGAGAGGTTAAAAGAAAATTCATGTCGCCTCTCACACTCATATACCTTTCGCGCGCAGGTAATTAGTTTGGTTTGGAGACAACACACCCACCTCGACTCCGGTAGTGTTTGTAGTTGCTTTGACAGCACGTAGCCAATCTATAAGTCATATCCACATTCCGTGATTTCATAACAAATATATCGAGCTACAATGTCCCGTTAATATCTAATTTCGCTCATACCTCGAAAATTAAATTTATTTTTCATATATGCTTAACCGAAGGGGAAGAAATTTTTTCGCGATAAATAGATTTGCCTGGGACCAGGGCGCGAACCTATGGAATCCTTTCAAACCCAGGAACGTCAGTGAAGCTTTTCCTACATACCACCGTGAGAGGGTTTAAAAGTTCATGTCGCCTCTCACCCTCATATTAATTCCGAGGTAGAGCGAATTAGATATTAAAGAACATTGTAGCTCGATATATGTATATGAATCACGGAAATGTGATATGACTTATAGATTGGCTACGTGCTGTCAAAAGCACTACAAACACTACGGAGTCGAGGTGTTGATGTTGTCTCCAAACCAACTATTACCTGCGCGCGAAAGGTATTGAGGGTGAGAGGCGCCATGAACTTTAACCTCTCTCGGTGGTGTAGTAGGAAAAGCTTCACTGACGTTCCTGGGTTTGAAAGGATCCATAGGTTCGCGCCCTGGTCCAGGCAAATCTATTATCGAGAAAAAATTCCCCTTCGGTTAAGCATATATGAAAATATATTAATTCCGAGGTAGAGCGAATTAGATATTAAAGGACATTGTAGCTCGATATATGTATATGAATCACGGAAATGTGATATGACTTATAGATTGGCTACGTGCTGTCAAAAGCACTACAAACACTACCGGAGTCGAGGTGGGTTGATGTTGTCTCCAAACCAACTAATTACCTGCGCGCGAAGGATATGAGGTGAGAGGCGACATGAACTTTTAACCTCTCGCGGTGGTGTAGTAGGAAAAGCTTCACTGACGTTCCCTGGGTTTTGAAAGGATCCATAAGGTTTCGCGCCAAATGGTCCAGGCCAAAATCTAATTATCGGAGAAAAAATTTCCCCTTCGGTTAAGCATATATGGAAAAAATAAATTATTGTAATTCCGAGGTAGATAGAGAATAGAATTAGATTTAAAGGCATTGTAGCTCGATATATGTATATGAATCACGGAAATGTGATATGACGTTATAGATTGGCTACGTGCTGTCAAAAGCACTACAAACACTACCGGAGTCGAGGTTGATGTTGTCTCCAAACCAACTAATTACCTGCGTCGCGAAAGGTAATAGTGAGGGTGAGAGGCGACATGAACTTTTACCTCTCGCGGTGGTGTAGTAGGAAAAGCTTCACTGACGTTCCTGGGTTTGAAAGGATCCATAGGTTCGCGCCCTGGTCCAGGCAAATCTATTATCGAGAAAAAATTCCTCTTCGGTTAAGCATATATGAAAATATATTAATTCCGAGGTAGAGCGAATTAGATATTAAAGGACATTGTAGCTCGATATATGTATATGAAGCACGGAAATGTGATATGACTTATAGATTGGCTACGTGCTGTCAAAAGCACTACAAACACTACCGGAGTCGAGGTGGGTTGATGTTGTCTCCAAACCAACTAATTACCTGCGCGCGAAAGGTATATGAGGGTGAGAGGCGACATGAACTTTTAACCTCCCG
The DNA here is from genome assembly GCF_015104395.2 of Macrobrachium nipponense. NCBI lineage: Eukaryota > Metazoa > Arthropoda > Malacostraca > Decapoda > Palaemonidae > Macrobrachium > Macrobrachium nipponense. The sequence continues at coordinate 47,278,409 of NC_061087.1, forward strand.
CGGTGGTGTAGTAGGAAAAGCTTCACTGACGTTCCTGGGTTTGAAAGGATCCATAGGTTCGCGCCCTGGTCCAGGCAAATCTATTATCGAGAAAAAATTCCCCTTCGGTTAAGCATATATGAAAATATATTAATTCCGAGGTAGAGCGAATAGATATTAAAGGACATTGTACTCGATATATGTATATAATCACGGAAATGTGATATGACTTATAGATTGGCTACGTGCTGTCAAAAGCCACTACAAACACTACCGGAGTCGAGGTGGGTTGATGTTGTCTCCAAACCAACTAATTACCTGCGCGCGAAAGGTATATGAGGGTGAGAGGCGACCATGAACTTATTAACCTCTCGCTTTGGTGTAGTAGGAAAAGCTTCACTGACGTTCCTGGGTTTGAAAGGATCCATAGGTTTGCGCCCTGGTCCAGCAAATCTTATTATCGAGAAAAAATTCCCCTTCGGTTTTAAGCATATATGAAATATATTAATTCCTAGGTAGAGCGAATTAGATATTAAAGGACATTGTAGCTCGATATATGTATATGAATCACGGAAATGTGATATGACTTATATATAATATATATATATATATATATATATATAATATATATATATATATATATATATATATATATATATATATATAATCAAATACTGAAAAGTAAGAGAGATATGCATTATGAAATTTCACAGAATTATAGGTACCACTATCTTTTTACAAGCTACACTATACTGAAATGCTTATAATGGTTAATATTGATCATCCACCAAAAAGAAAAAAGAAAATGAAATAAAAGAAACTCACGCATCTGCAAAGTGAACATCAGTGGGTATGAATCTTCTTGCAATTGGGAGGCCAATGTCCAGGGAAGTTTTTAAACTGAAGATTCCTGGTAAACTTCCCTGAACACTTGATTGTGTTACTAGATTTCCTTTGGACATTTCAATCCTAGTCCTGGGATATATTTCTATGACAGGCGTTCTACGTAGTGGGTGTCCATGCGTCCATCTACCCGTCGTTATCATTTTGTGAAACGTCGGTTGTTGTGCGTTAATTAATGGTCTCAGCGTCGGATGTTTCAGAATCTGTGCATGGTTTTTTTCTGGGGAAAAGTCAGTGTCCAATGATATATTCTGAAGGACTGTCACTGGATGACCCTGAGTGATCAGGCCGTTCATCTCAACTGCGGTATTGTTTTCCCAGCTTTTCGGAATGGTTGGACCGTAAAACTGCATCAGTGCTGCCAAAAGCTCATCATTCAGCACCAGATAGCCAGCATCCTCTAGACTAGAGCAGATTCCCTTCAATGTGTTGAGGTCTAATGTAAACCATGATCCCTCTGGGCAGGCACCTGCTCCCTGTGGAGTAAAAAGAAAGGTACAATACATCTTAGAAGATGAGCACTTTAGTCCCTGTTATTGTAATCATTTGGAATATACATACATTAGTGTTGAAAGCTACATTAGTTAGTAATCAAGCACGGAAGAGAAGCAGGTGATATCAGTGATATTACATCCTTGCCAGTAATAAAAATGCATTCCTATAGGCTTGGACAC
>NC_061087.1:47282464-47389964 GCF_015104395.2 Macrobrachium nipponense
TTCTCGCTGTATTGTTTTAAGTTAAACAATTTTGATTTATTTAAAGATGAAAAACTCGGCACCTTATTTTCAAATGGATTGCAGCTTTTGTAAATATAGCATTCAGATAAACAGCATCAGCACTAAGGAAGTTGTTACGCATTAATAAAAATGTATTTTATGGTGTATTTGTAGTGTGTGACGATCTCCCGGATTTCTAGATCAGTTAGTTGGCAAGCCTAGTTACAGGGGCTGGTTTGGGTGGTAGCTGTACAGCGACAGCCTACATCTAGGCTCTCAGTCTGAGACAACGTCACTGACCAAGGCATTTGTGATCCCAGTGAACTTGCAAATAATCTATCGATCTGAGCGGAAAATTGTAGTCACTTTCCGGGCTTTTATGGGACCACCTATTCCTCTTCCCGCAGTTCCTCGCTGGACGAGTGGATTTCGCGCTCGGCTGCCAATCAGGTGGTCCGAAGTTCGAATCCCGGCTCGGTCAATGCGGAATCAGAGGAATTTATTTCTGGAGATAGAAATTAATTTCTCGATCTAGTGTGGTTCGGATCTCGCGAAAAGCTGTAGGTCCCGTTGCTAGGTGACCAATTGGTTATTAGCCACGTAAAAATATCTAAACCTTCGGGCTAGCCCTAGGAGCAGCTCAGTGGTCTGGTAAAACTATATACTTAACTTTTTTCCCCTTTCCGCAATGATATTGGGAAGCCAATATAGACAGCGACAATTTTAAGTAGTAATATGATTCTGACAACTGACCCTTCCAGCATTCAGCTGGGAACCTAGATTTTCCTGGGATGAAACCCATAGTAAAGTTACAACATTATCTCAAAAAAGAAAGAAAAAAAAACTGCGTAGTACTTTTCCTCGGGTGTAATAATCACTGCCAAGAAACACTGGCCAGTAGGCCTAGGTAGCCTATTCTGTTAAAAGCTACCGAGATCCAGCCGAAAGAATTGTTCAGGCAACATTGACCAAGTTTTGAGATTGAGAGAAACCAAGCAGACTTCGCTTGTGAGACAATAACAGGACAGTATTATAGGAAGCAATGTCATTCATAATTGCATATTGAGCTCGTCCTTTTCCATTTGGCAGATGTGAGCAAAACTCATAATCCACAGCAACATCTAGACTAGTACAAGAATTTCGAACAAAAGTATATTGTAACAATAATAAAAGAATATAAGTTGATAAGAGATGGTCTGGCATTTATGGAGGTCTAAAAAAGCCACAAACTCTCACTTGCATCACCTTGGGAAATTTTGCTGCAGTATTTTCAAAGGCATTATCTTTGCCAGTACTGAATATTGATGTCCTGAATATTTAATTTAAAAAATTAGACAAAGCTAGATGGCCAGGGTAAACCCATCTGAAGGATTTAGGAACATTTCTAGTTCTGGCAAATTGTTGACAGTCTCTGATTTGAATTAATGGATGGGAACCGCTTGGAACAATGGCAAGGATAACAGAACATGGCCGAATTGTCCTCACAGATGAATTTAGATCAATTTTGGCCATAACTCTTCAACGTGTTCACAAAGTTGTCGATATTGCGCATCGAAAGGCCACGCTTAAGTAGACTGGGTAGTAGTGTCTAGAACAGCGTTTCGTTGGACCCTGAAAGGTTTCCTAATTGCCCCCAATAATGTTTGCTCACAAGATTCATCTATGAATTTTGTTTGTTTTAAATAATTCGTATTGAATAATTCTGTATTTTTAACAGGATACAGATACCAAACACGTGGCTCTCATGACTGAGTCAGGCCTTTGTCTTTTGATATTTTAAAGTGGATGCTGATTTCCTTAATCATTAAGAGGCAAGGCAATTGAGGATCCTCTACTGTTTCCTGCTCTCAAAGGATTTAAATCAGTCATTGTCGGCCTCTCTCGGGGATGGTGGTTGTTCCAAGCTTTTATCTTATTGTTAGAGTTAACATTGAGATTAAATCTTCTTTACTGATGTTAAACTAAGCTAAAAGGGACAACCTAAAAAGGGAATACTATTCTTCTTAAGCCAACAGGTCAAAATGGGTATTTGAATAGTGGCAATGATTTGCTCTCGTTGTTCTACTTAAATACAAAGACATCTGCTATCGTGGCCAGTAAGTCACTTAGTCAGTGAGTGGACGCTACAGCTAGGCGCTGCTCAACTATATACCTTCCAAAGCTCCCGTTCAGGAAACTCAGTGAACTTTAATATTTTAAATAAAAAGGCATGACTACCCAAAAAATAGATTTTTAAGCAAGAGGTTAAGTGATAAATTTCATCTAATGGTTAAGTTAGTTCAAGTGCAATAAAGTATCTAGCCAAGAAGAAGATTAGGCATAATCGAAAGTACGACGAAAGTGATTTAAGTGATTTATGGTTTCACTTGGACTGGAATGGATTAAATCAACCACTTCCACTGGGTTTGGTTTGTGGATGCACAATGTCAAACGAGTCGACGCTTCCCAGTAAGTTCAGTTAACAATTTTCCAGATGTCACATTGCAGTCTCGAAGGAAAAGTTGTAAGTTATTTGAAAAGATTACTTGAGCAACAAACAAAGCAAGCAGTTATCAAAATCAAAAGAGGAGCAACATTATCTGAGAAAGGCCAAATTGCTTCTTATAAAGTAACGGAAATACATGCCTTAAAAATGAAATCTTACTATTGCTGAATCCATTATTTTACCCTCAGTAGGGTAAAAGACCGCATTTCGGCTCAACCTCAACACTCAACCCCAAATTGGCTCACAGGCAATAAAACCCCATAAGGTCGCCTTTATCTTAACCTCACGTACGTTGACCATTAATGACCCTCAGGAAAAACACCAAATATTTCAGAAAATAGTTCAGAAAAGTACCCCAAATTGGCACATGAAAAACTCTTAGGATAGGAAAACCATGCTTTCAAAAACCTTACTTATAAATATCCGATCCCATATTGGCTCAAGATAAACTCTGTGGATGTTAAACCACATTTTTGCTTGATCCCCTTGAAAAAACCAATCCCATTTTGGCTCAAGATATACTCTACGTATGGAAAAACCACCATTTCAAATAAATATGAATATGAGTGAAAAAATTATAAGTCCCTTAACCTAACCTAACCTAACCCACTGAGTGAAAACATTCTAAGGCCCTTAACCTAATCTAAACCAACCTATTGGCTCAAGATATATTCAACGGACGAAAAACCACCATTTCACATAAATATAAATATGAGTGAAAAAATTTTAAGTGTCTTATCCTAACCTAACCTAACCCACTGAGTGAGAAAATTCTAAGTCCCTTAACCTAACCTAACCCAATCTAACCTAACCTAACCCACTGATTGAAAAAATTCTAAGTCCCTTAACCTAACCCAACCCATGTGAAATATCCAACCCCATTTTGGCTCAAGATATATTCAACGGACAAAAAACCACCATTTCACATAAATATGAATATGAGAAAAAAATTTTAAGTCCCTTAACCTAGCCTAACCTAATCCATGTGAAATACACAACCCCATCTGGCTCAACATGTACTCTACGGATGAAAAGCCACCATTTCACATAAATATGAATATGAGGGAAAAATTCTAAGTCCCTTAACCTAACCTAACCTAACCCACATGAGTATGTGAAAAATATGAATATGAGGAACAAATTCTAAGTCCATTAATCTAACCTAACCCACGTGAATATATGAAAAGATATGAATACGAGTAAAATAAATTATAACTCCATTAACTTGACCCAACTGAATATATGACAGTATGAATTTAAAGTCCCTTACGGAATGAAAAACTACGTTTTGCTACACATATGAAAAAAGATGATTATATGAATGCAAGTCACAAATAAATTTCTACGTCTCTTAACCTAACCTAACTGAAAATATGATAGTATGAATGCAAAAAGATTTCTAAACTCCATTCAGATTCAGATAAGCAACTAATAAGCACCCACAACAGTCACCATTTCTCCATGACTCATTGCCAGGTGCACAACATGTCATATCACGTGATAGCATGAATGTCAAAAGATTTCTAAACTCTATAATGAAACTCTATGGAGGGGTAAACAATAAATAATGAAGGTAATAGAAACCAATTGTGACCGTTCACATATTTTTATTACATAAACCAGTACACATTAACAAGTGTCAGATTCATGTGTTTCTCCTGAGACTCATTAAAAAACAATACCACCACGACTCTTTATCACCAAGCTCAAAGTGCTTAACAATTTTACAATAAAAAACCACAATCTTCTAAATTTATCATCTTGTACTGCTCGACATTCGTCCTCCACCGAATGCTTGCAAGAAATAAAAAATAATTATATGATGTATATTAACATCAAAAAACTATTAGTACACTCCTGGTATTTGACAGCCATTTTTTCCACCAGAACTCCAATGAGAACATTTCAGCCTTTTGAAATACGTGAAATAGTATTCCATCACCCACCTGTCATCTCTTTCCAAATGACGCGGCGAGAAGACAACGTTCATTAAAAACAAAACTGATTTCAACCGTCTATGACTTGTATAGTGAACGAAGAAAACAGTGTAAAGACCGCACTTAAATTAATTATCTGGCTATATCTGCCTTACGAACTGGCAAAGGACAGATCCTGAATTAGCGCGGAGAAAAGTCGAGAAGCCACCCAATGAAATTTTTGGGTTTATACCATAACTGTCAAAAAAGAAGATTGTATCCCTAGGTGAACAGCCAATAAGAAAACACACCCAGTGCCCAACAACGTCAATACTAGAAGTTGAAGGCAGAGTATTAGATATAAAAACTAACGTTTTAATTCTATTTGCAGGTATTATGAACATACCCACTTCATCCGAAGCGAACACACCTAAATATTTAATAACACTCCCTAGCGAACCTTGTAAAGCAGTCTCAATATCTTTTGTATCCATCACTCCTAACCCCTAACATCACACTGAACGACTCTATCTGAATTAATTGTTAAAATACCCTTGGTGTCTCCGAACAATAAAATCATGCAAGGATGAGGCGCGACTGTTCCCAGCTTTATAGATATTCTCAAACTAGCTGAAATTTCAACCGGCATTGAATCTTCAACCTCTTCCCACCTCCTATTGACTTCTGCATCCCGTAAAACAATCACGTGAAAGTATAAGGAAAACAACAGTTGATAATTATACATTGTATTCCCATTAACAGTGATGTGCACACTATTCAAGTTGTATGCGCCAAAGTACAAACTATTGGCTGTGTAATTCCCTGAAAACGTTTGCCGACCAATCACTGCTAACGTTATCTTTTCAGGTATACAGGTGTTGAAAGCTTGATCTATTAAAATGGAAGCCTCATTCTGCCCAATAACGTACATTTTATATAAAGTCTTATCAAATATATATTGTATTGGGTTAACTGCTAGAGCTGCGTTTAAAGCAGACATGACGTTATAATGAGGGTAACCTGATCAATCTACAACTTGGCTTTTTCTATATCCAGATAGTTTAAGTGAGCATCAGTGTGGGCACCCATCACCCAGTCGTTATTAGCCATTTTGAGCCTTATCCTCAAATCCACGTAATCCAACAAATACATGTCTATACTTGCTAGATCTATAAGGAGTGGAAAGTATGTGTGAACTCCTCTCATCTTAACGGAGCTCATCACCCGAGTTTCCCACCTACTCGTCTGTCCAAAAGAAGTGGCTGTAAAGGTTTGTGTAACACCATGCGTGGCCTAAACATAATTGTGGAAAAACCCGCTCATACCAAAAGCTGGTAGCGCGCTGGTTTTCACACTCTTGAGCGTTTTATGTATGATTGATAGTTAAAAACAGGACACAATTCCACCAACTTTTCGTTCAAGAAGACAGAGACGGATTTAAAAAATGTATTGCTTATACCATTAACGAGTGCAACATGTGCATCGACTGGCAGCTGTGCATTGCCCCTAACCAGTATGATGTATAATTCCAAAGCTATACTCGACAAATCCAAGAAGGAACCCATTAATACGAAACTCGATATAGTTATCAGTAAGGATTTGATTTATAGAATTGTTGCTAGGTGTGAAATCCAACCATTCCTTTGAATTAATCAAACTTTCTATAATCCTATGTTTGTTTACATTCGGGAACAATTCTGAGATGCCCGCGATATTTGAAGAGATGGGAACCTTTTTTCCCGCCCCTGGGACATTAGGAATCACACCCGCCATTTCACAAAATTGCAAGAGGGAGAGAATACGTGCGTGCATGCCCGCTGACAACAGATGAATGAATTAAAGAAGATCATACACATCCTTCTTCTTCTTCATCCTCATAGCCAACCAACCGAGTGAACGTTTCACTGCACCCGATATTTTTCTGTCGACCCTCCCACTACCCCTTAGAATGCGTCTACCCATACTTTTGAGAGCTGTCACTCCATGCCTTTTTAAAAATTCCCTCGGGGGCAACTGATCGTTCACTATATCTGAAAGCACCGATCTACCAAACTCTTTAACTGAAGGTTTAGCAGCATTGAACAGGAAAGTGAGTACCCTGCGTGCAATGCTGGCTATGGCTGAAAATACGCCTCCACCTCTTCTATGACTCGGATAGAAAACCAAAATGTCTTCTAGACCTGCTCCCTTTCTTAAGGGTTCGGACAAGAACAATGTTTTAAATTCGACCTCCGAGGGTGGGGTGAAGATGACCCTCATACCTGTTAAAAAGACCTTTAATCCCTCCCTTGAATATTAAGCAGAGTGCTCGTTTGAGCATTCTTAATTACACAAGCTCACATAAGTGAATAACGTAAAGGTGGAAAAAAATGCAGGTTTTATACATACCTCCCTATCTGGGTCTTATATGAAGCAGACAGGTGACGCTCGAGTCATTATTGAAATGAATGCTCATTCCGTTCTGGTCAGTGATGATTAATGAAATCTGTTCTGGAATGTTCGTGTTCAGTGCTTTGTATATTGTATTTTGTATCCCCTTCCCTTTGCCGCTCTCTAATGTAAAACAATCCAATATATTTACTAGTTTCCCCCCAAAAACAGTCGGTTGAACAGTATCGGTGTACACATACATATAATCTACACCGCAATTATTGGGTAAGGAATCAACCAAGAGATGTACATTCACCGCATCGTACGTGGTATTATTTTGAAAACCTAGCGATCTGGCTGCTTTATTACTGAATTTGACGGACACACTTTTAATGTCCCTCACCTAAATCCTCCCCCTCTTAACGTGAAGGATAATAATCCTCCTGCTGTCTTCATCCCAACCAAATACATCGTTACTGTTGAAAACGTTCCTGTATTCGCTGTCAAAATATACTTTTAAATCTTCAAAAATATCCCAGTTAAGTGCCCTCACCAGCCTTTTCATGTCCCCCGCTAACACAGTCGTCGTTGGTCTATAGATATAGGCGTGCTTGTTATTTTTATCGCGTTTAGTAACAAACTGGAGGGAGAATTTTTCATCTCTTGATAATACAGCATAATAAACTCCTGGAAACATGATCGAAGCTAGACCCACTTTATATTCGCTTCCATTCGATAGGAATATAGGAGCAGGTAACCTATTCACAAACCCGGACGCTAAGTTATTCACGTATTTGTCCAAACAGCCTAGACTGCTCACATATATAATGTGTTCACCCGTCATACTGACGAAGTACTGCACATAATTTCGCTCATCTAGGTCTTATATGAAGGGAGCATGACATGCTTTTACCTTTAATAAACTTAATGTCCTCCCCCTTCTGATTCGTTACACCAATGAAAATGTAATCTACCACATTTGTATTTAAAGGTTTATAAACTGCATTATGTGAACCTCTACCCTGTCCACATTCCAACATAAAACAGTCCAGGATATTTACCGTTTTATCACCCAGCGATGAGGGTTGAATAATGTTGGAATATAAGTATATGTAATCGCTACTGTGATCAATGTTGGAATATAAGTATACGTAATCGATACTGTGATCACCTAGATAGGGAGTTATGGAGTGGTGATTTCTCAACACCCCCACACCATAAATCATGTATTGCATTCCTATATTAAACCCCAATAAATGCGCAGCTCTAAAACTAAACTTTACAACAAATGAAACAACTCCTACTTTCACAACCTCGGCATTCACGTATGTGATTCTCATCCTCTTCAAATTATCAATCCATGAAAATAACCCTTCCCTACGCATAACACCCAAAATCTATGCCCGTAAAACGTTTCCAGTTGTTCTGTAATGTCTGTATTGAGTGCTCTAGTCAATCTATTCATATCCCCCACTAATAAGCCAACAGCGGGAACATATGTGAAAGCGTATGAGCAAGTTGTCGAACTCTGATTAAAGGTGACTTTGAACTGAAGTGTGAAATCTTCATCTTCTGGTGTGACGGCGTAGTATTCGTTTGGGATTGTAACCCCCTATGACGGACGTGTTGGAGGTCTCTCTTGCGTTTCTTTACAGAAAAAAGAAGGGTTTTTCGCCCTTGGTGATTATACTTCTTATAGTAAGCAATGTGTTAATAGTGTCTCCACATAATAACAAGTATGTAAGCCGGAGAATGATGTGCAATTGCAGATATATTAATATTCTTTCTGCTCCAATTAGTACCTTAGAATTTTTACAAATCACAGCTACTCGAGGCCTATTGGTCCTGGGAAATGGGTAAAAGAATGCAGTGAATGTGTTAGTGCTTGACCCTTCCTTTACCACTAAAATGTCAGCTGACCAACCTCCAACCATTGTGCAAGTGACCCTGGCACCTTCCGTGCCTGTGCCCCACACACAAGTTCCGTACTTGTAAACAATTGTCTTTTATACAATACCAATCGAACCGTTCCGACATCGAATCCGCTATACAATCTGCCAGTGATGTCTTCTCCGATGAGGAAATTAAAGTTGCATATGCAAAATGCAAAGATCTGATACCAGAGAGCATTCTCAAGGAGCGATCCGCGAAAAACCTGTCCTCTCCCAAGAAAATATCATAAATCACTAAGTGGCTAAGATCCTGCTCAGTGGAAATCTACGCTGATGACCCTTTCAATCTGCCTCCAAAGGGGCCTGCTGACCTAAGCCTACCTGAGGTGCACCACATGGCAGAAAATGCCTTCCAAACAACAAAATCCCTCTCAGAAATAATTGGAAAAAACTCGGAAAAAATCGAGGAGACAAATAATAAATTCTCAAGAATCTGGGACGTGATGAAAGGCCTACCTAGACAGTCTTAAAACTGTGGAAACAAATAATCTGGCACGGATTTGGGATGCAATCAAAGGAGTGCAGGAATCAATAGACAATCGCATGGATAGCCACCAGACTCCTTTGAATGCGGCATCCAGTTTTTCCTCGCCTCCCAGCAACACAGAAGTGCCCCCATCACTTATAGACTGCTGGTCTCCCAACTTCTTCTCCCTCCCCAGTGCCTCCGGTGGAAGATAGATCTCCGGTGATGATTACCAGCCCTTGTGATTCTCCCCACCCTATCTCTCCCCCCAACCCCCCCATCGTGGATGCAGATGTGAGTGATCTTGACGGGTCTGGCGGCTGGCAGATACAAACAAGCAGAAAGAAGAGAACCTCTCGTTTGGTCGCTGGACCAGAGCCCAACATTCGGGTTTCACCTCACCCGACACTTGAGATGTCACGTAGTAATTCACAATCTGCACTCATCGGTGACGCTAGACGCCATAGTGGAGAGTCAAGTTTCTCACTGGCTCTGACCCACTCATCTCTCACGAACTCCCATGCAAAAGTAAACATAAAGTGGCTTACAGGATTACCTGTCTATTTCAACACCTCGACGTTCTTAAAGGCGATAATTTCGGTCCTAATATATTAGTTTCAAGATATAACCTAATCCGGGACCAACCACCCCCTGGGGAACTTACTGACACCCCAGGGTCATTTCCACCACAAGTGCCAGCCAGCTGCCCACTCCCCCTGGCTAGGCCCCCATCCACCCAAATGATCAGTGCATTGATCTCCCATCTTTGTGAGTAGCCATGGCTACATTAAACATAATCTCTTGGAATATTTTTGGCCTCAAGCGGAACATTCCTCTCCTAAACATGTTCTGCAAAAACTTCAAAGGCATCATTGCATTGCAAGAAACACTCCTCTGGCCACATGACACCTTGCCATCTGCGATTCAATACATGAAGACTTCAGAACCTTCTCGACTTCATCGATGCAAGTTACAGATCAAATCATAGCCGGTTGCCCGAAAGGGGGCCTTGGGCTTTCTTTCCCGTGGCAGAAATCATTAGACAATATGATGAAGGTGATAACCTACAGGAGTGACAGATTGCTGGGCTTCACTTGAAGCCCCAGCAATCCTAATAATTAATGTTTATATGCCATGGGAAAATAACAATAATTTTGATCATTACTGCATGATCCTAGGGGAGTTAAACTGTATTATTCACGATTGTCCTAGGGGAGTTAAACTGTATTATTCACGATTCTTATGATGGTAGGAAGAAATTCTGTTTCTTTTACCATGTTGATAGTCGGCTTTTTCACTAATATGTGTAATGCTTCAAGATAACGTAAGCGTTTCTGGTCAGGTGCTTGGTCAATAATTTTTATGTTCGTTATAAGTTCAGCTCTTTCTGGTCTCCTGTTATGTTTTTCCCTGTGGTGATTGAAAATGGCCCCTTCTTGAAGGTGGCAGGAAAGACGCTTGGAGAGTCTGGTGGTGGTCATCCCGATATAAGAATGGTGGCATCCCTCCACTGAGCATGTGAATTCGTAGATGACACCCTTTCTCTTCAAAGACGTTTCTGGGGGCTCTGGGTTGTTTTTAAGAAGCAGCTGGCTGGTTTTCATGTTTTTGTAATAAATTATGAGGCTAATTTTATCACTTTCTGTAGTGGGGGAGACATTTTCACTGATTATTTTCCTTATAGCCTTTTCGTCTTCCAAATATTTGTGGTGCATATGATTTTTATAGATCCACTTTGAATGTTAGTTTCGGTCATTCTTTCCTGGTGCCATTTATTTGGCGTTCGACCATGCGGTTTGAAAAGTTATTGTTGATGAGGACTTGTGTAGACCTTTCGATCTCACTGGTGGTTTCTCTCCATGTGGAACAGTGTGTAAGGGCGCGGCGGACGAAGGCATCTACCACCGATCTTTTATACCTGTCTGGACCCATTAAGGCATAGACCCGGGTTTGTGGGTTTCTTGTAAACCGTGGTGGTGTATCCCGTAGGTGTCTGCTGTACCCGAACGTCCAGGAAGGGTAGGGCACCGTCTACGGTGCATTCACACGTGAAGTGGAGGATGGAGCATTCGTTGAAAGTCTTTCTTAAAGTTTCAAGGTCGTCTTCTCTGTCAACTCTCCTGCTGATCATATTTGTCTAATTGGGGACCTTAATTCTCACCCCGCAAAACAATTTTATAATGAACTTATTCACTTCTGTCAAAATCATGCTCTCCAAATTAGTGATGTAATGCTCCTCCCTCCCTCCTCCTATTCATATGTACATAATAGAGCAGATGCAATTACAACCTCCTGGCTGGACCACTGCATCACATCTCCACAACTTCATGATTCTATTATGACCTGCAATATTTGCTACAATCTTGCAACGGGCTACGATCACATCCCATTACAGGTGTCATTCAGTACCCCATCCCTCCCTACCATTAACCCCCTAACTGACCACCCACCAGTGGTAAACTGGAACTTTAAAAACCAACAGAAAACCAGATACTTTAGGGCGTCCACGGAAACCAGGTTGTGGTCAATAGTTCAACCGGCAGACACCTTACAAATTGTAGAAATGAACACCATAGGCGGGATCTGAATGAATTCTATTCGAACATGATCTCTGCTATGCTTGCTTTGGGCAGGGCTGCCTATGGATTTCGTCAAGGTAATTCTCATAATATACCTGGATGGAATGACTTGGTTAAAGATCTGTATACATACTCACGAGAAATGTTTTTACTGTGGAGGCAAAATGGTAGCCCGAGGGAAGGACACACTGCATTATTAATGAGACAGGCGAGAGCGCAGTTCAAACTTGCTCTTAAGCACTGCAGATTAAATGAAAAACAACTAAGAACCGATGCAATGTCTAGAAACTTACAATCTGGTGATTATCCTCATCTTTGGAAAGATATCCAGTCCTTAAATCCCAAAACTAAAAGGCTATTACAGAGAGTAGGGGAAGCAGTTGGAGACGAGGCTATCGCAAGTATGTGGGGTGATCACTTCAACAATATCCTGTATTGCATAAATGATCAAGATTCCCGAAGGGATGTAGATAACCTCCTTAATGACAACATTCAATTTCATTTTGCAGACCATATTATGCCAGGTAACATCAACGATGCCATAAACAGCTTCCATAATAATAAATCACCCCGCTGTGATGGTCTCCCCGTAGAGGCTTTCAAATTCTGCCATCCAGTAATTTACATTTTGCTAACTGCCCTATTCAATGCATGCATAATTCACCAGTTTCTTCCTGACTCCCTACTCTTAGTTCACTTGATACCATTAATCAAACAAAAGCTAAAGGATGCAGCTGACCCTGGCAACTACCAGCCAACTGCAATCACAACGATCGCATCGAAGATACTTGAGTCGGTTCTTTTAGTGAGACTTCTCCCCATTCTACACACCACTGACAACCAGTTCAGGTTTAAAGCAAACCACTCAACCGACACCTGCATCTACATACTGAAAGAATTGCTGAACTACTACCTATCATTAGCCTCTCCTGTTTTCCTTTTTTTTGTGGATGTGAGAAAAGCATTTGACAGAGTAAACTACCTGAAGGTCTTCCTGAAACTGCATAAAAAAGGCACACCCCTATATCTAATTGGCATTTTACATTGCTGGTTCTCCACACAGCAATTCTGTGTCAAATGGGGTAACGTTTTATCGTACACCTTCAGCTCCCTAAACGGGCTTCGGCAAGGGGGCATTCTCTCTCCATACTTGTTTGATAAGTAAACAGATGCCTTGAATATCAAACTGAACTCACCACCAATCGCATGCACTGTCCATGAAACAACTATAAACAACCTCTGTTACCCCGATGATATGGTTCTTATTTCCCAATCAGTGCAAGGTCTCCAACGACTCATCGACACTTGCCGCCAATATGCAGAGGAATTTGATATAATTTACAACGAAACCAAGACCCAGTGCATATCGCTGCTCCTGAGATCGCTTAAGCATATTGCAGAACCACAAATTTTCCTCGGAAACCATCAGCTGGAATTTGTGCACGAATTTCCGTATTTGGGTCACATTATCACCTATGACCTAAAAGATACAGCAGACATTGAGCAGAGACATTGTAAACTATGTGCAACTGGCAACATGATTTCAAGGAGGTTTGCCTTCTGTCACCGGACCTTGAAACTGCTGCTCTTCCACTCGTACTGCTACAGTATCTATGGGTGTTCCCTCTGGACGAACTTTACCCGAGAGACCATGAGACGTTGTGCACAATGACATTTTGAGACGCCTAACAAACACTCCCCGCTACCACTCCGCCACACAGATGTTTATAGAAAACCACCTGGACAATTTAAAAAACATTGTAAGGCGAACAATGTCCAGTCTGGTAACCCGAATGAGAAACAGCAGCAACTTGCTCATACAAAGCATCCTAAGGGGTAAAGCAAGAAGATCTAAATTGTGGGAAAGATGGGAAAATGATGCATTTGTCCCCTAAAGGACTTAATCTGCAGATGCTGTCATTTTTACTATATTTATAGCTGATATTTTAATTTTTCATATTACTGTGAATACTATCAAGTTAAAGATTTTTTTTACATTAGATTTTTGTATTTAGCCCTCTGGTCCTGACTACTGTAACCACCTAAGGTCTCTAGTTGAAATTAAAGTTATATAATCTGTACACTAACTGTTATAACTCTCAATGCATTTTTTTTCTCGCCAATATTATTACTGTCATGATTACTATCTTTTATGCTACCTCAGCTATTTTGTGGATAAGTGCTGATTATTCATTTTTTTATCATGCTGTCTCATGTATCTAGATGCTGTTTGTTACTGTCTGTATTTTGTATATTCCATGTATCCCTGAGCCGAAATAAAGGATATTATTATTATTATGATTATTATTATTATTGAATACAATAGCTGTTTCAACGGCATTTAATTTATATAGAATCTTCTTAATTCTTCTTATTATCTTCTCGTCAGCAAGTAGCTGGTGTATTAAGTTTCCTAAGGACATGTAAAGATTTTCATTTGTCTTAGGTTTATTCCTCTAACGTGTCGACAGCGCACAGGCAGTCATCTATGAGAGTTTGGTGTTTTTTCCCGTGGGTCGTTAATGGTCATTGTACGTGAGGTTAAGATAAAGGCGACCTTATGGGGTTTATCGCCTGTGAACCAATTTGGGGTCAGGTGTTGAGGTTGAGCCGAAATAGGGTCTTTTACTCTACTACCGCCCACATACAAAAAGATGGGAAAAACAGGGATGAAGCAGAAAATGAAGTAAGCAAAATTCCACTGTCAAATGATGCTGTTGGTAGACGTATTTCGTAAATGTCTAACGATAATGAGGAAAATTTGCACTTATAAGCTTAAGAATTCATTCTTTGCAACTCAAGTTGACGAATCAACAGACATAACCAACAAAGCGCAACCATTGGCAGTTATTTGCTTTATTAATGGAGATGAAACAATAAATTAGTCTCTTTGTTGCAAAGAATTGACTGCCATTTCTAAAGGTGAAGACGTTTTCCATATTTTGAATAACTATTTTGAGAAATGGAATTGATCCTGGAACTCGTGTGTCGGGATTTGTACTCAATGGTGGGTTCTATTAAAGGCGTTGTTCGTTTGTGAAGCCACAAAATGCAAGCATCATAACAATTCAAGTCCTCATGGCAAAAACTGTAAGCACTTAATTGAAAGTTTTTTTTTTTATCTCGTCGTAGTAATGGTAAATTTCATTAAAATTAGACCAGTAAAAGCTCGTATATTCGAACTACTTTGTGAAAATATGGATTCGTAACACAAGAGCTTACTTTAACATACATGAGGTGTTTATCAAGATGTAAGGCACTCTATCGTGTACTTGAACTTTGACAATAACTAGGCTACTTGCATTTTTGAGAAGGAAAAAAGTAACTTTAATGAACTTCTATAATGTGAGTTTTGGATCTCAAAGTTGGAATACTTGACTGAAATGTTACAACACTTGAATGCTCTGTGCGTAGCTATTCAAAAGGGAAATGAAAATCTCCTCTCATCGGCCGACAAAATAACAGCATTCCAGAAAAACCTCGGGATTCGGAAAAGAAAAGCAAGTTCGGGCGGTTTGGAAATATATTCTTTGGTTAGAGAAGGATACGTTAATGATTTAATTCCCTAATATGGATAATTTTATAATTATGGAAAGTAATGGGTTATTACTTTCCATCCACAGAAAATGAGAAGTATGACTGGATTCGCAGCCCTTTTTTTGATGTTTCAATTGATGATGCTGGCCTGTCGGTACAGAAGAGCTGGCCACCATATCTGCTGATCGTGGCTTACAAAGCAAACATAAAGAGTTCCTCATATATCCCTTTTAGATTTCCATTAAAAAGAAGAATATCCTTCAATAGTTCGTAAAGCACTGAACATTTCATTACAGTTTCCCACGTCATACCTCTGAGAATTATGATTTTCTGCACTTACCAACATTAAATTTAAAAATGGATCAAATAATGTTAGACGCATTGATGAGGAAACGAGAGTATTTTTATTATCACATTAAGACCTAATATTAAAAAGTAAATTACCAAAGCACATCAAGCATAGGTTTCACACAAGCATACTTAAATATAAAATATATTGCAATGTCTTAGAAATACATGCTTATATCAGTCTTGAAAACAAAATTGTGTCCCACAGTTTTAATTACTATACGAGTCTGCCCTGAAGTTAAAAAGGCAGAGAAGCACTGGTCTACAAGTAAATAACGGCATATTATGTTATCACTGCTTCATGAATCTATAATCTTTTGTATTGATATTTTTGATCTCGATTAAATGATATACATACAGAAAATGATTACCCATGCTGCTTGAAACTCCTCACAGCATTGTTTAGACGTCGCATTGCAAACTATAAATTTGGAATGGTATTTGTCATTAATTTAACGATTAAATTTTCATCCAATGGTAATGTAATTTTGCGATTTTCTTGCAATTTGCCATTTCAGCTGACGAAATAAAAAGTGAAAGTGGCAAACAAAAGATTCCCATACAGATTTGTTTGCTGAATTCTACGAAATGCAGCGACCGAAGAATCCTGGGCGCATTTGGATCAAATAAGCCGTGATTAAACAAACTTGGCAATTAAAACACAGCAGAAGTCTATACATTAACAATCTCTTTCAGGAAAGGTTAGTTAACCTACTACGGAGAAATGTGATACTAATTTGTAAAATCTAGTTACAGAAACATTAATATTATATGAATATCAAATTTCAATGCACGTGGAATACAAAGTATACGACCACCCAGGATCCAGAGAAGAACGGGTCAGCTAACGCCAGGTGAGAATCTGAGCGGATAGGATAACGAGTTCACATGACCCCCTATAGGGACTTTGACCGGGCTCGTGCTAAGAAAACTTAGGTCAAAGATTTGCCTTAAAAGGCAACCCAAAAGGTTTCCCTGTTTCTATTTTATATTTATCCTGTTCCTAGTGACTTCTTTGATTGATACTGATCTATAATATGCGTAGGATTCCAGCATATAAATACCAGTTGTCTCGTACAATGCCTCATTTGCCAATATTTTCTCTTGGGGTAAACGTCACTGTGAAAAATTTTAATGCTCAAACACTGTTAAAAAATTGTCAGCAGAATGTCGAACAACTGAGCAATTTTTCTGGCTGTTTTAACACGAAAAGAATAGTCAAGTCTTTAGGTTGGAACAAGTTTCTTTCGTTTGCCGAGAAATGAAATTTAATTGATGTCTGGATAGAGGCATATCGACGATTGATACACTTAACCCAGAAAATAATTGAAAGCGTTGAAAAAGCCAGTTATCATGTTGTTGCATTGATTCATGATTTAGGGTCCTGTAATGCTCGTGTCTGGAAAAATTTGGAAATATCAGCGGAATGACGGAAAAATTCGTTCAGAAATCCGTGTGCAGACAGAGAAGTTGTCATATTTACAGATGGTCTTCATCTTATCAAGATCTTTGGGGTTCAAGTTGCAAGATGGAAGTTTTGTTTCTAATTTTGCCAGTCGTGAAATGTGTAGTCACAGGAAGACAGAATATGGACTTTCTTGCAAGATGAATGGAAATCATTTGAACTCGTTAAGCCAAGAGAAGCAGCTTGTGAAACTGGTTGTACAACTGTCTGTATGGATATAACAGATCCAGTTCGACTGAACTGCAATTGAATACTTGGGTAAGAAGGGTCTCTTTCACAGCAGTAATTGGGGAGAAACTGTTATCTTTTCGATAAATGGTTTGAGGTTATGAATTCTTCTTTTTGGGATCAATTATGAAGTGCGGAAAAAAAAATTCTACAGTAAAAGGTAGATACCATGAAAACCATGAGAGTAGCAAACGACTACCTGCGCGGAAGTCTTACTTTCCTCACGACGTTAGCAGACCCGTTCTTCTCTAAATCCTGCGACCATCACAAATCCACGAGACCAGACTCTTACCTGTCCAAGAGGGTAGCATTGGCCATCTACGGCAGACGGGACCAGAAAGTGTTCCCCAGGAGCCCGCCTGAGGTTTTGTCCCTCACAAGGATCAGCAACACATTCTCTGGGGGAACTGAAGTTTCGAAACCAAAGAACCTGTAATAACAAGTCAGATAGAATGCAGAAATTACCTAGCCTTTCCTCTACTCATGAAAGGATTATTTCATTTCTGACCATAAATGCACGATTGGTTTCATATACCCATCCAATGATAAATTTAGATTTCTGAATGCAAAAACCTCCCATTTACGTCAGATGTAAGTTACGTGTTCGTGTTCGAGATAAATGATTGGATGTCTTATTCTCCTTAACCTTTCTCGTCCATGTATCGTCAGTAGAGAGATCTCCTCTGGTTCAGAATAAAAAAGAAGCCCTATTTGGTTACACATGATAGGTCTGTAGTCAGTCAACCAATAGAGTTTTTGAATAAACTCTTACTCTAAATTCCGACAATCTGCCAGCAGTTTGATTGGAAAGGAATATGCCGCAGGATAGTTGAAAAAAGTGGGAGTATGTAGCTACATACGTACTTTTAATGCAGCACCAAGGGCCCCGAGTTTCACCTTATAGCAATAACAGCCGTAATGGAAGTCTTTTATAACTCACTCTGGTAATTTTGTTGGGTATTCCGGGAGAAATAAATTTCAGTAATATAGCTACGTATCCCTGGTTTCTTAGTGAGAGAGAGAGAGAGAGAGAGAGAGAGAGAGAGAGAGAGAGAGAGAGAGAGAGAGAGAGAGAGAGAGAATAAGTAATGAATTTCTGCAGGTTAAAACAGAAATGAGGTAAATCAGCTGATAATAAGTAAATTCGTCAGAACTACATTCTCCCGTATCATGCAGGCCAACATTGAAACACGGTTCAAAACTTCAATAATCCTTTCTCCGTCTCTTAACTCACGCAGTTCGCGTGCTCCTGTCTCAGGAATTCCTGCAATATAACACCCTTTTACAACAGAATTCGAAAAGAATCTCTCCATCTTTATGCCCTGAGGCATGCCAGCGATGAGACATCCTTCAAAACCAAAATCTACTAGATTCCTCATTCTCATACAGCTGGATATTTGATTGATGAAACGTCTTTAACGACACAGTTGAACAAAGCCTCTCTCCATTCTCACACACTCAGGAATTTCAGTAAGGAAATACGTATTGAACCATCCTTTTTCTCCTCAAAATTTAAAACATAATTTGAGAACACTCTTCTTTCTCATGCAATTCAGGCACCGACAATGAAACAGCTTTAAATACACAATTCAAAAAGACTTCCCATTCACATTTAGGCACCTTGACACTGAATCACCTTTCAGTACATTTTGACAATACTCTCCATTTTCATACGCTCAAGCACTGAAGCAATCAAACAACTTTCCGAACATAATTCAACTTGACTCTACTTTCTCATAAACTCGGTCTCTTCAATAGTGAAACAACTCAGGCTCTTCAACACCTTTCAAAGTCTAATTCAGCATGAATCCATTCTTACACACCCAAGTACTTCAACAATAGAGCACCTTTCAAAACAAAATATAACAAGACTCTCATTTTCATACACTCATAAACTTTAAGAATGAAACTCCTTTCAGAACACTGTTCGACAAGACCATATTCTCAAACTCTCAGCTCTTCATCATTTGACAAAGGTTCTTTATTCTCTTACAGTCAGACATTTCAGCACTTCAAAATTCCGTTCGACATGAGTCTCTCCATTATCATAAACTCAACTCTTTTCAGCAATGAAACATCTTCAGAACAAGATTCTCTCCATTCTCATCCGTTCCGGCATTTCAGCCAAGAAGCGCCCCAAAATGCAAGTTGCCAAGACCCTTGATTACCATACACTCATAAGTTTCAACGTAGAACAATTTTCAGCGATATTCTGACAGTACTCATTCTATCCACATACATTCGAATGCTTCAACAATGACATGTCTTTCACAACTCAATTCGAAACCACTCCATTCTCACTCACTCAGATACTTTCAACAATGGATGCCTTTACAAACAATATTTGAGAAGACTCCATTCAATTCACTCAGGCGCTTGAATAATATGACATCTTTCAAAGAGTCTCCATTCTCATACGCTAAAGATCTTCAACAACTAAACAACTTTCAAAACATATTGACAATTCGACAAGTTTCTCCATTCTCATGCATGTATGAGCTTCGACAATAAAACTGCTTTCAAATCACAACTTTATAAGACTCCATTTTCGAACTCTCAGGCACTCGAAAGTTGATATACACCTTTTAGAACACAGTTCGACAACACTCCCATTCTCACCTATTCGGGCGCTTCAGCAATCGAACACCTTTCAGAACATACCCATAGCTGAACAAGACTCTCCATTGGCATACACCGCCATTCACTTCAAAATGAAACGTCTTTAATATAACACAGTTTGACTAGGCTTTCCATCTCGTGCACTCAACCACCTTTGCAATGCAAACATTTCAAAACTAAATTTGACGAAACTCTCCCTATTCTCATAGACATTTCAGAACATGACTGGAAATACTCTCTCCTTGCTAATGCATTCCTACATTTTACTAATGAAATACCTTTCAATATAATTCAAAATGTCTACATAATTTTAAAATCAGACATGAAACACCTTCCAAAACGCATTTTGACAATATTCCATTCTCATACACTCAGGCGCTTCAGAAATGGAACACTCTTCCGAACGCACTCGACAACATGCTTTCCTTTCTCATACTTTAACGATGGAAGACTATTCAGGGCACAATTTGAAAACTCTCCATTCCCACATACTCTCGGGATGTTCAACAATGAAACAGCTTTCAAAAACAGTTCAGTAATACTTCTGGTTATAGTCTATACCTATGGAGTCCAAATCAGCTATGCAGTGTCTTTCTTTATCATAAACTTTCATTTACAGAGAGAGAGAGAGAGAGAGAGAGAGAGAGAGAGAGAGAGAGAGAGAGAGAGAGAGAGAGAGCAAACATGATTAGTTGACAATAAATCGAGGTTAGAGAATTAAAATTTGCCTTCCTCGGACGACTGGCATATCTAGACGGCCAGAATTTCACGTCTTTGGGAGCTAAACTTATTTGTTTATACCATATTGTAAAAATACTTAAACAGAGATGATACAATTAATCAAGGAAATATAAATATTTCAAATGGGACATTCAGACCAGAGCAATCTTCAAATAACGTTAAAACTTTGCATCCTTTCTTCTATTCTACCTGGCCCGGGGGACATGAAGAACTCGGTGTGAGCAAAGATTCACAGGCACTCTCGTCTTGATCATCATCTTCATCCTCGTAAGTACCATCAGGGCACTGGCAAACCGGGGTTCCATACCCAGTTTGGAACAGTTGCAGTCCATCTGAAAAAAAAAAAAAAAATTAACCACATACTAATAGGCACAGGACAGGAGTAAGAAGAGCCTGTTATTCTTAAGGAAGCAGGCAGCATGACATAAAAAGTAACCCACGGCGGCTATCAAGGCAGTTTTGATTTTACCCTAATAACATTTCTTCATGAAAAAATCATATTCGTCGATCAAAATTTAATGTTGGCAGTGACGATCAAGTGCTCTAACATTCCACTATGTAGTAGGAAGGCAAGCAAATGGTGCTTTGTCTTTTTTCACTTGATCATCTCTAATGGTGAGCATATATTGCATAAATCAATGGATGAATATATTGCAGCTATGCGTCCTTTCATTGAGCGTATTCAAGCACTGATTGTTTATCAGAGTAATTGGCAGCATCACACACTGAAATAAAATTTTTCTCTCCGAGTTAGTGTTCAGCTGTCTGGTCCTGTTACCATTTGGAACCACCCTACTTTTGTGGTAACAGTTGTTTAAATGTATTACTACTACAATAATATGGTGTTTGCTACGAATGCGTAAAAGTAAGTTTTTTTTTCTTTTCAGGGAAATCCAGGGAAGCTGAGAAAAATGAAAAAAAAAAAATTCTTGAGATCAGAGACTAAGCGATCCTTGTTGTGCAGGCGCAGGTGCATTCCAAGGACAGCTTCATAAATGACAAGCCTATAGTTGGGTCATATCCCTAGGTCCCGTGACCGTGGAGTCCAGAACTAGGTTTCTTGGTGGTTTTGTCATCTTTAAGGGTTAAATAGCCCGCCAAACCTGGCTCTGAGAGATCATGCCCTTCTTGCCCTGAAAGGCGGCCTTCGTTCAAACAACCAGTACATAGGTAGAATGGTTCGAATGAGAGGAGGAGGGAAATTACGGTAATCAGGCAGAGAAATACAATAACGAATCAAATATATGGACAAAGACAGAGAGAGAGAGAGAGAGAGAGAGAGAGAGGGAGAGAGAGATTTTATTCCTTTTAATTATTAATCTGATGGATATATTTGAGACCTTCTGCTTTAAACATGTTATCGTATAATTTTGGGTAAATAATTATTATGAAATCTTATCTTATAGTATTGTTTTAAATCGTTATCATATTTTCTATGTAAAAAAGCCTTAAATATTGTTAGAACTGACTATTCATATTAATGTTATTCAGACGGAAATATCCTTCTTTTTCATTATCCTATAAGCAGCTGTATTCTCTCTCTCTCTCGGCATCTTAAATCACCTGGATCCACTATTACCTGTATTACCAATAATATGTGAATCTAGTCACAAAGATGATACACGCCAGGTTTTATAGCCGTGGGTTGCGTGAGTAATCAAAGCATCAATTTTGCAAAGGTATTATTTTATTAATTAATCTATGCTAAGAACACATTATTAGATATGCTAATCTAGCACTACAGGATTTGTATTTATGGCAGATCAACTTCAGCTGATACATGGGGATTTAAGAACTTATTGATAACATGGTAGATAACAGCATAACACTTCATTAAGACTTAAAACTACAGCAGGCCTAGGGCCAGGCCTCAAGATACAATGTATACAAAGACCTGAATACAAGACTAGAAACATATTTCTAGTCTTTGATTCGGGTCTTTGTATACATTGTATCTTGAGGCCTGGCCCTAGGCCTGCTGTAGTTTTAAGTCTTAATGAAGTGTTATGCTGTTATCTACCATGTTATCAATAAGTTCTTAAATCCCCATGTATCAGCTGAAGTTGATCTGCCAGAACACTAAAAGGTAGTAAGGTATTCTTCAATTTTACCATTATCATTTTTACCCAAAAAGAATACTTCAAATTCATACTACATTATAGTTTTAAATGTAAACTGTACCAACTAGCTTATCTACAAGTAAATTTAACCAACTAGCTGGGTCACAAGTGAACTTAATAAACTAGCTGGTCTGCAAGTAAACTTTACCAACTAGCTAGTCTACCAGGGTTGATCATCAAATAACTAAAGGTAGCCTACCATAGCCTAACCTTAACTTAGCAATAGTAGCCTAACTTGGCAACCTTCAGGGATAGTTTGTTTTCATTTGTCCCTCTCCACAGCTCAAGTCTTGGCTAGTTATGAAAGTTAAGTTATTCTTACAAGCTAGCCTACCTTAGACTGTACACTGTAAATAAGCACGTTGAATTATAGGTCCGTATAACTGTGGATTGTTACATTGCTGTATATATGTACCTCCTAGTATTTATTGTACTTGAAGATGTTCAAATAGCTTTTATGTCATGGTTCAGATACCTCGATTTAGTTCTGTAAAGTACATACAGTGTCTTCTCCCCCGAATCACAACTGTATGAATATGAATTCATGCAGATTATAATTAAATTTATACTGTAATTAAAAAAATAGTTTCTCTTATAAGATCTGTGAGCAGCAACAAATATACTTTAGAAATGTCTGCAGGTCAGTGCAGGAAGCCTGTCGTTAATGTGACATGTGAGATTCAGAAATTATTTTTGTGAATTTTGTGTTTAAGATTTCCTGACAAGAACAAAGAGCAAGACCACTTGAGCTACAAACTGCAGAAGGGATAAAAAGCCAAACTGTTGATCACACATATTGCAGAAACCAATTAGGAGCCCTTCAGAAATTACGAAACTCCTTAAGGGGGTTGAAGGGGGTATAGTGAAGTTTTATGAGTTACCAAACATATTCAGATTTTTCCTGTTTCTTTTAAAAAGATGTAACTGTAGAAGGCCAAAAGAGAGAGATTAAAGATTCTGAAATAGACTTTCATTATATTTTAGTAATACTGACAAATGGTATTTAATTTTTTTATAATTATATGTTCAAAAATATCACAAACTCAACCCTTGTTTGTACGTGAATATTTTCTGCTATAAGTATTACATGACAGAAAAATATGGCAAATTCATCTCTTTTCTGTAATTAGAAAAATATTACAAATCAAATCAATCTTCTTATAATTTTATGCATAGTCTACTTTGTGTATTATGATAAACTCAAAAGAAAAATACCGCAGACACTCTCTCTCTCTAACAAGTTATACATATATCTATCTATCTATCTATCTATCTATCTATCTATCTATCTATCTATTATCTTATCTATCTATCTATCTATTTCTATTACTATCTATCTATATATATATAGGTATATATATATATATATATATAGGTATATATATATATATATGTAGTATATTATAGGTATATATATATATATATATATATAGTATATATATATATATATATAATATATATATATAGATACATAGATACATAGATAGATAGATAGATAGATAGATAGATGTATAACTTGTTAGAGAGAGAGAGTGTCTGCGGTATTTTTCTTTTGAGTTTATCATAATACACAAAGTAGACTGGAATCCATATCTGCAGAGGCCACACCCAGTTCTTACACACACTCCTCTCTCTCGATTCTTCATTGAGTTTCTATATATCACGAGAGATATTTCGATTTGTCAAAATATATCTGGAATTATTTTGAAAGATTTGGATAATGTCTTAGGTCTCTTGGTGTTATAAATTGCTGAAATAATCTCTCTCTCTTTTTCGCTTTGCAGTGACAGCGTAATCTTACAGTATTAAGGAATAGAGAGAGAGAGAGAGAGAGAGAGAGAGAGAGAGAGAGAGACGAGAGAGAGAGAGAGAGAGAGAGAGAGAAGGAGAGAGAGAGAGATGGATTGTATTTTAGCGCAGAAAAACAATGTATTGGTATACATATGTGAAATCATTCCGTTTGGACCAGGAAATCTAATGTTTTTACCATAACTTTTTTCGTGTATAATGCCTTCAATTAAGGAATTTTTTAAATTATTCTCTCCATCTATATATATATATATATATATATATATATATATAAGGAATTTTTAAATTATTTCTTCCTCTATTATAATAGTATATATACCATATATATTTTTAATATATGTATATATATATATATATATATAATAATTTTAAATATATATATATATACATATTATATGATATATATATATATATATATATTATAATATATATATATTATATATATATATATATATATATATATATATAGATGGAGAGACTAATTTAAAAAATTCCTTAATTGAAGGCATTATACACGAAAAAAGTTATGGTAAAAACATTAGATTTCCTGGTCCAAACGGAATGATTTCACATATGTATACCAATACACTGTTTTTCTGCGCTAAAATACAATCCATCTCTCTCTCTCTCTCTCTCTCTCTCTCTCTCTATTCCTTAATACTGTAAGATTACGCTGTCACTGCAAAGCGAAAAAGAGAGAGAGAGATTATTTCAGCAATTTATAACACCAAGAGACCTAAGACATTATCCAAATCTTTCAAAATAATTCCAGATATATTTTGACAAATCGAAATATCTCTCGTGATATATAGAAACTCAATGAAGAATCGAGAGAGAGGAGTGTGTGTAAGAACTGGGTGTGGCCTCTGCAGATATGGATTCCAGCTTCAAGAAAATATGGCCTTATCTGGCTTCGGCAGCAGCTGTTGTTCGGACGTTGTTGTCCACATGTCCAGCGATTTACTGAGAGAAGTCTAACGCAGGAATAGTCATCTTGTTTGCTGTAGCGGCCTTTTCACTGGTGAGGATGTAGATCTCAGATGATGGAGCTGAAGAGCCCAAGGAAAAGGAACTGGACGAGAGAACTGAGGCCTTGCGACACACCATCCAGCAGGTGAACTTGACATAATAAATCGTCAGTTGCAGCAGAGATCGACTACTATGGAGACGTTGGACAGCAGGCCTGACGAGAGGGCCCACTCCCTCTAGGCTGAAACTTTGTCCCTGAAGAAAGAGAACGATCAAGAGGGAGAAACAACAGCTGGAAAACAAGATCCTCAAGATCACAGAAGAAAATCACCAGATGAAGTACAACACAAAGTAAATTGGGCAGAAAAACGATGAATTATGTGAGGGATTTGTCTGTGCAGTTAGCAAAGGCAAACTGCCAGCTTCAAAGGTCTGAGAAACTCTTACGACAGAAGGAGAAAGCCAGCAGCTCAGGACTGAATAAGCATCGCGGATGGCGAGGCTCATCCAGGAACAAAAATGACGCGACCGAGGCAGCGCGAATCCGAGAGGAAAGACCTCGAGCTCAGGTTCTAGCCTGCTGAAGGAAGTGGAAGACCTCACGAAGGAAAAGCGTCGACTCCAGTGTGAACTTAAGGTGGCGGAACTCAAGAGGATGAAAGACTTCCCAAGTCCTCAAGAATCCCAACGGGAAAGCGCCCTTCAAAACACACATGGAAGAGGGCGAACGAACGAACACACTGTCTCCGTCTGTCTCCAAGGAAGGAGGGAGACTTCGAAATCGAGAAGAGACGAGTCGAAGCCTCTGGGAGATTCTCATACCAACCTTCCGCTTCAAGCTCTTTTCCTCACCCTCCACGAGAGAGTCTGCCATCAAACACAACAAGGAATAAAAACAAGCTTTTGGAGGAAACCAAATGTCTGGTAAATATATGGAACCCTCCAAAATGTGAAAACAAAAACAACTTAGTACAAGCTGTCAGAGGACCGTCCACAAACAAGTTATTGTTCAAAAAGAAGTTGAAAAGCATATAACACAAAGTCAGGAAATTCTAAATGTATATATATTCAGAAATTCTGAATATATGTAAATTCAGAGTTGGGGTGATACTTCAAGAACTACAGTATTATTTTTTTTTGGGTGAGCAAGTGCCAATGAGCAGATGGAAGGCGCTCATTGCTGGCTAAACAAAACCCCTTTGTAATGATTTGGCCCTGTGATGACACTCCAGCAGTGAGGCATCATGCCGTTAAAAGCGCAAGGGGAGAGAGAGAGAGAGAAAGAGAGAGAGAGTTAAGAAAAATGTCAGAAGCAGATGGAAGAGATAGGCTACTTTTGCAGGTGAAGGACGGAATACTTCTGGAGGAGTTAAAAAAGAATCCTGAGAATGCCAAACACGGCATAACTGCTCACTTAGAAAAGACAGAAGACAGGAGGCTCCAGGAAGGCGAGAGTAAAAAAGAACATTCCTATAGGTACTAAGAAGGAATTCAGATAGCATTAGTGTAGATACTGAAGACGAGGAGTTGGGCTGACAAAAGGGCTGAGAGAAAGCAGAAAAAAAATGCATGAAGGTCTGCAGAGAAGAGATACAAGGAAACGAGAAATAAAGGAAGTCTGGATACACGAAGGAGTTCCGGAAGCGGAAATGAGAGGAGGTGGAGGAAAGCGAGATAAACCAAAGAGAAATCAAACGGAAGGATAGAACATCGATAGAAAAAGAAAAACTCTGATTTCCTAAGAAACAAAAGAAGATCAAGCAAAATGAGAAAGAAGCTATTAGAAGATCATCAATAAACCGATGTTGTGTAAGGTGAAATTGTCAATGTTCATTTGTGGGATCCTCCGGAGGACGAACTACAAATGGAAACCTGTTTCAAGGAATTCTAAGGAGTGTTGTTATGGTGAGCAGTGCCAATGAGCAGAGGGAAGGCGCTCACTGCTGGGTAAACAAAACCCTTCTGCAATGATTTGGCCCTGTGATGACAACCCAGCAGTAAGGCATCATTGCCGTCAAACGTGCAAGGAGAGAGAGAGAGAGAGAGAGAAGAGCTGTTATAGGATAATGAAAAAGGACATTTTCGTCTGAATGATATTAACATGAATAGTCAATTCTAATAATATTTAATGCTTTTTTTATATATAGAAAATATAACGATTGACGATACGATGTGATAAGATTTCATAATTATTATTTTCCAAAATATATACGATAACATTTCTTAAAACAGGTCTCAAATATATCCATTAGATTAATAACTAAACATGAATAAAAGCTCTCTCTCTCTCTCTCTCTCTCTCTCTCTCTCTCTCTCTTCTCTTTTCTTATCTCTTTGTCCAAATATACTTCATTCATTAATGCATTTCTTTGCCCACTTACCGTAATTTCCCTACTCCTTCCATTCGAACCATTCTAACTATGTACTGTTTGTTTGATCATGGGCCACCTCTCAGGGAAAGAAGGGCATGATCTCAAAGTCAGGTTTGGCGGGGCGACGCCGGTTTTGTTGCTAGCTGTACCTCCGAAAAGTGTGGGGAAAATTTTTGGCGGCACATTTTCAAAATGGCGGCCAACGTGAACAATGAAGTTTTGAAAATTTGTGGCTAATCACATTTTTGTTATGAAACATTCATATAAGGGTATTTTTGGGTAAAGGAATTCATTTCTGCCATAAAATTTTGCATAATGAGATTTCTTACCAATATGGCCGCCGTAAAATCGATTTCGGTAACGCTTTAGTTATGATGAAACTAGGGTATGAATATGAGCCTTTGGTGTCAATGTTTTAGGATATTTGTATAGGAAATGCATCATTATTAGCATAGGTGGTCAGAAATAATAATAACGGCCAATTACAATATTACATTCATAGAACTTAGGGAGCGCAACTCAAATAGCAGTTGAAAGTAGATGTATATACTAACTGAGAAACACTCTATCTCTATGACTTTACTTTCAGATTAGTCTGTTGCATAAATGGTATCGTTGAATTCATGAAGGAATTGAAAGAGCAAGTCTCGTTTCCTGGAACATCGTGAGTAATCAACCCAAGTGTATAGCCTGTGGCGAGAATTACAGTTTAGAAGAAATCATTGGAAAAGACAAGTGGGACGCACTAAATCTGAAAAGTGGAATGGACTTGATAAGTATGGCGACCTCTACAAGTCAACTGATTGGGACGCAGGTCCTGCAACAAGTACATACCTAGTTCCTGTTATACATCAATATCTTCACCTAGAACACTTACAGGCAGTGAATCGTAAGGAAAAACAACCGAAGGCTCAGAAGCAATGCAGTTCAGCCTCAGATGAAGGTAAGCTTGTTTCCGAAATACTGTAAAAATGAAATCACATATTTGGCTTGGCATTTATACGTAACTAAGTTATTATCTTAACACTTGAATGAATTTAATTACTATTTCCGTTGCATTTGATCAAAATCTTTCTCTTATTTTCAGGTTCTGCTGACGACACTGGTCCAATTCCAAGAAAAAGGCTACGGTCATCTATGGCAGGTCCTTTTCTATATGACAAAGGAAGATCATTGTGTTTGGTGTGGAAAACCACCTGATGAAAGGTACCTAATAGTAAGTATGGAAAGCTTTTCAGAATAAACCAGAAAACATCATGGCACACGTCTAAGAGACATCCAGTGTTTTTGGAAGATGTAGTAAATGCTGTTTGGATTATCTGACCCGTTTGCTGCAGATCTAATGTACGATCACAATTGTTGGCGGGAAAATATTGACAATGTGTCCCAGAAATCTACACACCTTCAGAATGTTACTTTAAAGGAAGCTCGATCAGTGTTCCTCAGGCATGTAGAGAATGTGATTTTCGGAGAGCATGGGATCAGACCCCTTCAGTCTTTACTTTCTGATTATAAAGTTATTTTGTCTGAATATGGTTATCCAGTTGGGGATATCAAGTCTAGTTAGGTATGTCAAGCAAATTTTGATCAATGAGTATGGATCGGACACTGGTTTCAGGGAAAGACCAGAAAAGAAGAAGAGTGATTGGGTGTATGACTGTCAGGGAGGTGGGGACTGCATTTAGTGATAGATATGCTGTCTGTTTGGTTGGATTTCTAAGCCACGTTAAAAGTAAAAGTAAGAGGGGACTAATGTCTTCGGAGTCCTCAATTCTTCAATAGTCGGTGGCCACGCGATGGTTGGAACTGAGTTTATACTCTTAACCAATGCTACCAAAAAATTATAGGTAGGGCCATCAATATGAAAAGAACAACCAAAAGATTAAGAATATTATCAAGACCACCGAGATTCTCTCTCTCTCTCTTATCTTCGTGTAATCAGGTGTTGCTCACGTGATCACTCGATGACGTCATCATCTGATCACGACCCCTCGATAGAAGTCTTATCCGGAAAAAGAATATTAAGACTCCATTATCCTCACTATCATTATCACCGTCGTCCTTTCATATACCATAGTGGAAATCTCTATATGAAAAAAATCTTTACTTGGATATTGATACCTTTTGGAGGAAATTCATTCATCCCATTGAATTTTCTTTCGCTACAATCAGACCTCCTATATCCCTCTCATTATTCATTTTTATTATATATTACGCCTTTCTCCATAATTCTTATATTATTATAATCCTTAAATTATTGGCTTTTCGATTTTTAGTGATGCTGGGAAACACTACTTTTCCACGGGTAAAACTGCGGTGTAATGAAAGTTATAACTTTTGAAAACACATCCCATGCTGACTATGTGAACTCTCGGGAGAGACTGAGAGCTTCCAGCCCTGCGATTGTCTTATCAACAGCCAATCAGGAGCGTCGTTAGGAACGGCGCTTGGCGTGAGATGCACGGGTCACGGGTGATGAGAATCTATTATAGTACCCCAGTTGATGTCATGGAAAGGCAATAGTCATTCTAGTGAGGTGTGTGGCTTATAGCATGGCTTATTTTCCTGCGCTCAATTGTAGCAGAGGACAATGGGGAAAGAGATTTTGAAGTAATAGGCTGGCGAGAGGATCTACAACATTACCAGGAATGCTGCTGATGCATAAGGAGTAGCTTGTACTGTAAGGTGTCAAGCAGTATGAAAACAATATGACACTAAACATAAGACGGAAGCAGACAAGAGAGCTTGTTATAACTGAGATATCCGTTATTCTTAAGTAAAATGTAACAAGGAAATTTCATTTGATTACAGTTCAATAATTACTAAATAACGATTAAAATTTAAGATTATGATACCATACAATATAACTTAATATTTAGCGATATGAAAGTAATGAGATTTTCAAAAGTTGTCAAAACGAAGCAAAATATAATGAATAATGCGGACTAATGAATAATGCGCCAATGCCTCGACGGCTCTTTGGAAAAGATTTCCTGATTGCTGGAAATCTTCTTCTCGCAGTCATAACAGGACAACTATCAAATCATAAGTTACTTTCCTGTCATACATTAGAAAGACCCTCATCTTTAACACATACAATGGAATTAATTGGCTTTAGTTCAGGCAGGGACAGTGGCAGATTTAAGGGGTGGTGGGCCACATGGTCACCATGGATAGATTATGTGTAAATCTCAAAGCCATAATTAAATTTTGGTAATGTGTACCCACTCCGCACAAGTAAAGATATTAATAGAAATACTGAAAACAAAATTATATAACTTGATTTTTATGCATGCATTTCATCATCATCCAAGTGCCATATCCCCAAGGACGTCGGCAATCATGGTTCGCCATTCCTCTCTATTTCCGGCTCTCTGCAGCAACTGAGCTGCAGACATTCTTCCTCCAGTCATTCTCACCAATCCATCCATATATTTTTGTCTAGGTCTTCCTCTCGGTCTCCTTCCACTGATTATTTACCAGTGAGAAAGAGATGCTCTAGTTCTTGTCTTCTCACTGTGTGACCCACAAACCGCATTTGTCTACCTCTCACAGTGGCCAAAAGCTCTCTTTCAACGCCTACTCTCTCTAATACTACATCATTAGTTATCCTTTCTATCCATGATATTTTTAAATCCTTCTCCAAAACCACATTTCTGCAGCCTGTAACCTCTCCTCGTCTGCTTTCCTCAAGGTCCAAGTTTCACAGCCATACAACAATACAGACCAAACAAAGCATTTCACAAACCTCCTCCTTAGATTCATAGATATTTTCGAGTTGGTGACTAATTTCTTTATCTTACCAAATGCATCTTTTGCCATGGATATTCTCTTCTTGATCTCCTTTTTGCATTTCCATCACTTGTGACAGTGCATCCTAAATAATTAAAACTATCGGTTTGTTTAACTGTTTCAGCATCAATTTTATATCTATTCTTGGGGGTATTTCGTCCTTGGTGATAACCATAACTTCTGTTTTCTTAATAATTATTGACAGACCTCTTTCTTTGCTTGCTTGGTGTAAAGTACCAATAAGTTCTGTATCATCAGCATATCTGATATTATTAATATTGATTCCTCCAACCTTAATTTCTTTCATATCTTTGAGATCTCTTATTATCATTTCACTTTATAAATTGAAGAGATGAGGTGATAACACACAGCCCTGTCGTACACCTCTCTTGATGGGCTGAGCCTCTGATTCATTATTTTCTACTTTCACTGATGCCTCTTGATTCCAGTATAAATTCTTTGTCATCTTAAGTCTTTCCCATCGATATTTATCTGTTCCAGTATCCTTACTAGGTCTACATGTCTAACCCGATCAAAAGCCTTTTCATAGTCAACAAAACTAACATAGAGATCCTTTTCCACTTCTATTACTTCCTCCATCAACATTCTCAAAATAAAAATTGCATTTCTTGTCCCTTTATCTCTCATAAAACTACGTTGTTCATTACCAATTTCTGGGAGTATCTTATTTCTTATTCTGTTCAAAACAATCCTTAATATTATTTTTGTGATCTGACTCATGATACCGATAGTCCGGTGTTTATTGCACTCAAGTGTTCCTGGTATTTTTGGTATCATGATAAATGTGATAAATGCCGACTTATACTTCTGTGTTGCAGGCTTTCCATCATCATATATTCCTTCCGCTATTTCCATCAATATATCAATGATGTATGCTCCCAGAACTGAGCTACCAACATCTCTGCTGCTAATCCATTATCACCTGTTGCTTTATCGCTTTTCATTTGTTTTAAAGTTGCCTCTATCTCGGATCTAATTATACTTTGTCCCTCTCCGTTGTCATTCATACCTAGATGTTCTACTCTGTCGTCATCAAACAATTCTCCAATATATTCCGTCCATCATTCCCATATTTCTTTTGACTCCACTGCTATAGTTCCATTCGCTTTTTTTATACTAGTGATGATATTTCTCTTCTTTTTAAAAGTAATTTCTTTCACCTTATCATACTTTCTCCGTTCATCCCTTTTATCCAAACCTTCCACCTCCTCACAAATCTCATCCATCCATTTCTTTTATGCCTTTGTGCATTCTCTCTTAATAGTTCTATCCAGAGCTCTTCATTTTCACCCTTTTGTTGCCTTCTTTCATCCATCATTATCAAAATATCCTCTGTCATCTAATCTCTCCGAGCTCTCCTCTCTGTTGTTGGTATTATTTAATGACCTTCTCTTATTGCATTTTCCATATTTTGCCACTTTTGCTGTGGATGTTGAAGCACTGGGCCTTCCTCCTTAAGCTGATCATATCTATTTCTTACAATCAAATTATATTGGCTCTTCAATTCCTCTGCTTTCAATAATTTCAGTTGCCTCTTTGATTTAGGTGTGCTCTTCCTCAAATTTTTCAACTTCACCATCACTGTTGCTACAACTGGTACATGGTCACTATTACAATTAGCTCCCGGTTAAGTATTCACTTGCTTGAAAGAGTTCCTAAATTTTTTATTGATGGTAAGAAAGTCTATTTGGTTTCTAACTCTGTCATCAGGGCATTTCCATGTCCAGAGTTGCTTGGGTGATTCTTAACCAGGTGTTTGATATAATCTGTTCTCTCTCTTAGCACCAGTCTACAAACTTGTTTCCCCTCTCATTTCTTCTACAATATCTGCTGTTCTTCCTTGTCTCTCCTTCGCATTGAGGTCACCAATAACCATAATTACTTCATGCTCCTTGCACTGCTCTTTTGCCTGATTTAACTCCAGATAAAATTGGTCAACATCTGCATGTATTTAATGCTTAAATTTGCCAAAGAAATTTCACCTTCTACTTCTTTGTAAGCTACAAGTGTTGGAAACAATGTAACAATCTTCAGAATTATAATCTCTCTCTCTCTTCTCTCTCTCTCTCTCTCTCTCTCTCTCTCTCTCTCTCTCACACACACACACACACACACACATTGATAGATACAAATTGTTGTTAAACAGCTAACACGGTTTCAGACAAAGTAGATCCTGTCCATCAAACCTCTTGGAGTTATTTCATAACATGCTTGGTATTAATTTGATTTGATTGGGTTTATATGAATTTTTTGGCATTATGTTAGGCACTGGGGCGATTCAGCGCTGAAACGGAAATTGACACTAAATGGTTTGAAAGGTGTTATAGGAGGAAAACCTCCCAGCTGCACTATGAAACAATTGTTCGGAGAGGGTGGACAGTATGATGGAAGAAAGAGCATATGGACGGAGGTACGGTAAAAGGAATGAAAGCAGTTGCAGCTAGGGGCCGAAGAGACGCTGCAAAGAACCTTAAGTAATGCCTATATTGTAACGAAAGAGGTACACTGACGGTATCACCCCCCTACGGGGGCTTAATATTTACGACAGTAGTAGAGCAATAGATATGCATTACTTAGATTTCCAAAAGGCCTTTGACAAAGTTCCACACAAGAAACTAATGACAAAAGTTAGAGCTTTAGGAATTGTAGGAGAAATAGCAGACAGGACCGAAGACTGGCTAACTAATAAAAAACAGAGTCGTAATAAATGGTAAAGAATCTGAATGGTCAGATTGCAGGTTTCACTAACAAAACAGCCAAATTTGCAGATGACACCAAACTAGGTATAAATGCAGCAGACCCAGATGCAGTGAAAAGTTTACGAAATTATCTAAGGAAAATAGAGGAGTGGTCAAAAGTATGGCAAATGCCTCTTAACCTGGATAAATGTAGTGTTCCAAATAGGAACAAACAACCCTCATGCCAACTACTTGCTGCTTGGAAATGACATAAGTAGTGTAGAGCAAGAAGAGGACCTTGGAGTTATTATTACCAAGGATTTAAAAACCACAAAACAATGTACAAAAGCTGAAAAGAAGGCACAGAAACTAGTGTGATACATAAAGAGGCAGTTCAGATACAGAAATAAGGAAACGGTGCTGCAGCTCTACACATCAATAGTTAGACCACATCTTGAATATGTAATACAGTTTTGGTCACCAACATAAGAAAGGACATAAATAGACTAGAAGGGGTACATGCAAGAACAACATAGTTAATTTCATCCATCAGGCAAATAGGTTACCAAAGACGACTAGAGAGCCTGAACATGTATGGCCTAGAAACACGACGATTGCGAGGACAACTAATAGAGACATTCAAAATACTGAAAGACATAAGAAAAACAGACTGTAACCTCTTCACATTAAACGAAAACCAGACAAGAAATAATAGATAGAAACTAGAACTGGAGAGATGCAACATATCGCATTGTGGGAACTTCTTCACATACAAGATATGTAACACATGGAATAAACTGCCACCAGAAGTCATAAACAACAGCAGTGTAGAATAGTTCAAAAGAAAGCTAGACAAAATCATTAGAACACTGAATGAATTGTAAAACCTGTTCCTAAAGATAAGTGAGCACTTGATGTAAATTATGTCTATACATACATACATACATACATATATATATATATATATATATATATATATATATATATATATATATATGTGTGTGTGTGTGTGTGTGTGTGTGTGTGTGTGTGTGTGTGCATACATATATGAATATTGATATATATACACCGTATGTGTGTACACGGTACACCAGGGAACAGGTCTTCACACAATTATTTTATGTTCGTTGAGAAGATTACTGTACAAATCTACGAGGGTTAGAAATAATTCACCAAGACAACAAAATATATATTGAAGAATTCTGTTCAACATCTATAACAAAGTAATAACCTACGGTGATGAGGCAGCAACATGTTCAGATTCGGACGAGTGTTTACGTAACCTAAGACGAAAATATTAATGCGCCAAACTTACTTGAACAAATTTCGGGGTCACTTGGATCATAACAGAGTTGCTTGCTGAAAACGAATATCCTGTCTGGAGAGCAAAGCCGTGGTCCACAGTAAGCCTTTTTGGTTATCGGATCCAATACTATGTAATGGGTAAGCAGGCATGGGCCTTGAGTCAACAGCTGGTAGCAGCGACCATTGGCTAATTTCACCTCATCACGGGGACAGTCATCTAAGAGTGGGGCATCAATCCCTGCAAATAGAAACACAAATGAATGTGAATAATTTTGGGAATAAGGGAACCATCAAATACTAATTAATTCCCCAGTCATGAAAGGTTTAGCGATTCAGTAAAGCTACGTGACTATAGAATGTGGCTTTCTTCAAAGTGCAAATACACTTGGTATCGGCACCAGTGGCTCAGTGCTCTCTGGGCAAAGGAGACGTCTTGCATTCAGGACACCAAAATAAAATGTCATGAAAATGAAATAGATGTGTGCAGGCCCTTTGCAGCTTATATAGTAGAATGGACTGAATGTACTAATACTTAATACACTCTAAAACAAGAGGTAACCTTCACACAAAAGCTACAGTCTACCTTTCCATGAAATCTAATCAGTTACTCTGTCACAAAATCATGATTTATTTTGATTACTGTTTCTTAATTATGAATCATTTGTAAATGGAATAGCAACTCAGACCCCAAAAGATCCCCTCTCGAAACCTTATATTCCTATCTCTCCCAACATTATCCATTTGTTGCCAGTAACTACGTAGATCCACATTTTGATGATATTTTCATAAAAATCCACACACTTTCTTAACCTTGCCGATAAACAGACAAGGATAGAGAGGAGTAGAGAAACAGGAAAATAGAGAAACAAAACAAGCGACCAGGGAAATAAACTAAGAAAAAGTACGAGGTAAGCAAAAGGTGTGTGGATTTATACAGAAATGTCATTAAAATGAGGACTTCGTAATCGGCAAGCTCTCTGATATCCCATTGTATGTAAAATTTTAAGTCTCTGTCTTCATGTAAGATATATATATATATACATATATATATATATAATATATATATAGTATCTTATATTATAAGTATATATATCTATATATACAGACAGACAGATAGATAGATAAATAGATAGATAGATAGACAGATATTGCTAAGTGCCTGGGTTCTAGCAGATCTGTGTGTCTCGTCCTAACACCTGCCTCGTCAGCATTTGTTAGAGAACTTCTTTAAGCATTGAGTTACAATTTGTATACCATATGATGCTTTGGATTTGGCATTGGGCAGAATATTTTGATTGCTTATTGTTTGTGTTGTTAATGTTAATTAAGTGGTAATATTTTGCTATGTGAAGTTTTGTTTATTAAAAGTAGTAAAATTTATGCTTTTTCCTTACAACCTCGTATTTTATTTGATTTATATTTTGTAATAATTTGGGGATTTTACTTGAACCTTGACTATTTATATATTTTTGTATCCCAAGCCCGGGAAAGGACTTACCACAAAGGGAACACTGAAATCTGACTATAATTCCCGAATAGTTAGGACACAGAGTAAAAGAAAGAGAACACTTTTTCCTGTCCATTTTCCTACCCAAGTACTTCTTTGGAATCAATGTTTCCAGCTGTTATGCCTGTTCACAATAACATTTCCATGAGCTTCATTATTTCCGCATTTACTTCATGAACTCTAGACACACCAATAATACCAGCTCTTTCTCACTCATTTACCCTTGCATTCATTCACCTCACGACCATCCTTTCATGTTCCCCAAACTCACCCATACAGAGTCGAACTCTAAAAAAAAAAAAAAAAAAAAAAAAAAAAAAAAAAAAAAAAAAAAAAAAAAAAAAAAAAAAAAAAAAAAAATAGCGTTCACTCTCATTCTTTCCTGCTCTTGGACTATGTTCACTCTGTTATCACCTTTACTCCTACCAAATTCATTCTTATCCATACAATCCATTAACAGTCACTCTTTGTCTATCCTATTCCTGTATGAAGTCCTTTCTCTTTTGTTTCATAAAGTGCCAAAACGCTCAGCTTATTTTCAAAGAGATCAGCTCACGATATCGTAATGACATCAGCTCATCTGCCATGCCATTCAGGGAGCATTTTATCTCATAAAGTGTGCGGAGAGTACGTACAGCTTTCTACTGCAGTATGTTAGTCAGTGTTAATTTCATTTCCCATAAAAGGGACTGGCAGTTGATAAAAGACAGGATAATGATCAGTGCTGCATTTGTAGTATATTTCCTGCTGAACCGTAGCTGAACCCCTTGCACAGAAAACTTCAATAGGATCAAGTAACCCCTTACACCTATATACCGGTGATATGTACAGATAACAAATAGTTATGTATGTGTTTGGGCAATAATACACGTATATATATACATAATTCTCTCTCTTTTTTTTTTTTTTTTTTTTTAAATCACACACACAAATCACTGTTTATCTGTAGCTATGAGTGAAGTGATGCAAGAAACCCGATTAAGGGCGGCAGAAGGTGTAGTTTGGAGATATGAAAATGTTGTGTGAATGGAGTGTGGAATTGGCGATGATTGCAAATGATAGGGTTTATTAAAGGGATGTTGCTTACAAATGACCGGGTTTATTGAACAGATGTTGCTTATAAATTAAAAAAAAGAGACAGACAATTGAGATGGATGTTGAATTCGTGTACATGGCGGAATGACTGAAAGAATGAGGAATATGTTGATTCAAGGAGGCAGCATAGATGAAACTATTAGTCACGGAGCTTCTATGTTAGTCATATAGAAAGAGAGGTTACGATAATGTTGGGAAAAAATGCTCAACTTGGAAGCTTTATTTCCTAGTACATTTGTAATAAAAAATAGTCCGCTGATTTTGTACATTTTTATCTGTTTATCTCTCAATAACTTATCTTCTATTCTCTACACCCTTAACACTTTCCACATTCCCCATCTATCAATTCTAACAATTCTCAGCCTTCTCTCACCCAACGGAACTTTCCCCTTCCGCGGCCTATCACCTCCACAATAACCTTTTTTCATTGAGCTCAAGGTCTACATATAACAGGTGGGCCAGCGCGTAGATTAACCTTTCAAAGGTCGTGGTCACTGACGTCACACAAGTCGATGGTCCCATTCACGGCTACTTTAATAACCTACACCCGTCAAATTCAGATTATTCAGCCCCAGTATTCACTTGCCTCTGTAGTGGACAAGCTTGGGCACCATCAGATGACTATTCAATTTATGGCGGCCTTAATAGGAAATAAAACTCAAAACCTTCAAATTTTATATTTCATATTTCTAAAAGATAAAATGCAAATGATCATGTCTCTGATACAAAAGCATTTCTAAGAATGTTCAAAAGAGGAGGCTGAAATGCCCTCAGGCAGATTTTCTTCTCCATTAACCTCCATGGTAGAAGATCTCAAGTCTATTCATAGAGTCATTGTGAGAGAAGGAGAACGATGCTTGCAATCTCTCCCAAACGAAATGAAAATAATGTGCAGTGGAAAACTCACCGACCTAATAAATTTCCTTGCAAAAGACCCATGTTCAGAGTAAGACTTCTGAATAAAATAATCGTTATGAACAGAAAAACAAGTAAACAATGCGCCCAATTTCTTTGGCGTAATAGAATTTTCTGTACAACGTATAATGCTGTATGAAACTCTCAGCCACTGACCATGAAACTTTCAGACACTGCCCGGTAGTGGCCTATGTTATTGGCTCCAATGTAGTGCCAGACGCTCGATCATGACTAACTTTAACCTTCAATAAGATAAAAACTACTGAGGATAGCGGGCCTCAATTTAGTACGTTTGATGATTGAAGGGTGGATGAGTAACATCCCAATTTGCAGCCCTCTAGCCGCAGCAGTTTTCAAGATCTGAGGGTGGACAGACAAATAGCCATATCAATGGTTCTCTTTTAAAGAAAACTAAAACGAGTCAAATTTGTAGAGTTTCGGCTAAAGACTGTTCTTAAGACGATGAACAGGCAACTGTAAATGCTTGTTAAATAGGTTGCATATTTCCAATGGACTTTTTGGCCTTTCATAGCCTTACGAATCCCTATATCAACGCCCACGCTCAGGGAGAAACAAAGAGAGAGAGAGAGAGAGAGAGAGAGAGAGAGACGGAAGAGAAGAGAGTATTCACTCGCTGATCAGTACTTTAACTCTTTAACTAGATATATATATATATATATATATATATATATATATATATATATATATATATATATATATATATATATATTAGTTAAAGTACTGATCAGCGAGTGAATACTCTCTTCTCTTCCGTCTCTCGCTCTCTCTCTCTTTCTTTCTTTCTCCCCGAACGTGGGCGTTGATATAGGGATTCGTAAGGCTATGAAAGGCCAAAAAGTCCATTGGAAATATGCAACCTATTTAACAAGCCATTACAGTTGCCTGTTCATCATATATATATATATAGTCACAAATATGCGCTGCTCTCGTCTCTCTGGCCTCTTAACACAGGGATTGTAATCCTTTAGGAGGTAATGACCCCATACCCGCCAGTGAAGTGGTGGAGTGATCAGGTAGGTGAATGAGATGAGTCGTATACCCTTGCTCCTAGAACTATATTCCTGTGTTCTCCTTCCTGCTGGTCTTAATGGTCTTTTCAGGAACGTGGGTGCACCTTCTCTAATCCTCGCCATTTCCTGGGTCTAAATGCTCATAGATGAACAACAACTGCCCGGAAAGCAAAGAGCAGAATCAGAACTCACTCAGCTTTCGTAACAATCAAGTGCCAGTTTTTGTTACTCTCACTAAATCTCTAGTTACCTTTTCATGATTTCATCCCCCCCAATAAAGTCCCTTGATAACCACTGGTATGTGTTTTCCCCATATAAATTAAATCTATTAATGAAATAATCCTTTGCTCAGTGACATAGAGTAAATCATCCCTCCACTGTGACAGTTCATTGCAAGTAAGAGAATCTTTTATGTCCAAATTCTCCCCTCGTGTTTCTGCCACAAACCTTTCCTGTGAGAGGTTGTCTTAGAAGATAATTAATTCAACCTTTCTACAAGCAAGCCCTGCTTCTGAACTGAGTGTCATAGTGACCAGATATAAACTCGGGCCCTGGGCTCCACCTTGCATTATCATTGTGTAAACATTTTATTGCATTTTGAAAGTCAATTAACAGTAAACTTTGTTGTAAGATATTTGTTGCACTTGGTTTGCTGGATTGCATACCAGTCAGGATATGTTCTACTTGCTTGAACTGTGTGAAATAAAGAAATTTAAGGAACTACTGGCTTTCCTGGCAACCTAACCTTTGTTTTAAATGTGATCAGAAGGTAAGTTATCTCTTTTGCTACATTTCCTTACATATTTGGTTCTGGGGCTAGTGACCCATAAGGCAATTTCTAAATCAATATATCATTTCATCATGCCAAAGCCCAAAAAGTATGTAATATTGGTGACCTTTCCATGATCTCGGTCAACTGGTGAAAATAGCAGGCACTAAACGATGTGAAACAAACCAAGAAATAAATTAATTGTAATTAATTCTCACAAGTCAATAAAGGCTGGAGAGGTAACCAGTAAGAAATTAATATTAATGGTATACTGTTAAGATTCCATTAGGTAGGAAAGTGTAAAATAAGTGATTGTCTAAATCTAAAATTTACAAATTGGAGATAGATTGGAAATAGACAGTAGCAAAGTGGCTTTAAAATTTGCGCCCGTAATCGTCCTTAAGCAAGTCAGAGCAGTTATCATTTGGATTTGTATGTATAAATGTTAAAATTTCGAGCCAGATTATCATAGTGCATGTGACGTGAGAGTAAGTGTGCACAACATCTCTCAGATAGGAAGAGGGATAACTTTTCAAGTTCATAAGACATAGGAATATGGCTGGCAATCCTAGGCTGGTTCTAAAAATAACTCCTGCCACTAAGAGAACTTCAGTAGAACCACCCCACTCACTCACTACCATCTCAAATTCTGCTTTCCATTTCATGATAATGAAAACTTGTTATTAGTGTTTTAAGTTAGTAATTTGAGTCTATGCATATGCATGAATCATTCCATGAGAAAAGTTTGTACTTTCTTTTCTTTTGTGGTGGTCACATGACTCCAGCAGCCATGTAGCCATTTCCAGTTACTGTCACTCATCACATAATCCTGACGAGTGTATTC
The DNA here is from genome assembly GCF_015104395.2 of Macrobrachium nipponense. Lineage (NCBI taxonomy): Eukaryota > Metazoa > Arthropoda > Malacostraca > Decapoda > Palaemonidae > Macrobrachium > Macrobrachium nipponense. Next base: position 47,324,398 of record NC_061087.1, read on the forward strand.
CCATTCTTATACTCACATAGTACCTAACATAAATCTTGCTTAGTAAATTGAAAATCTTTTACAAATTAACTAAAGTAACTAGAAAACACATTTCATTTTAATCATTGAAAGCAGCGTCTATTTAATTTAGTCAGTGGTAACGAGTCACCCTTATATGAAATATGCCTCATAGTTGGGAGAGAGAGAGAGAGAGAGAGAGAGAGAGAGAGAGAGATTCAACTATTCTTATGTACGCTAGTTAACCAAAATTGTTAGTTAATTGTGTGAGATATTATTAAAAGAAAATCAACAACAGTTTATTGAACCTGTCTTGCATAAGTGGACATCGAGTGCACAACCCAAGTCTTCCGGCCTCTGCATGAAAGGAAGCAGCATCACTAGTACTTAGGTACTAGTCGCCCATGAGTGCCAGTGCCAATCAAAAGGGATTCACTTTTCACAGTGCTGCAAAGCTGGTGCACTGTCAACACGTAACCTTCCTGAAGTGCTTTGTTTTATTTTCTCTTTTCATACTACTCATTGTTAGCGCTCTGCTTCGTGCAGGGGGCCATTTCCTTTTAATACAATTGGTTTGTACAAATACCTGGTGTCATTCTTTGACACCTGCTGGCACCCCAGTGCCACCAAGAAAGAGTCATGTGTTACTACACAAGACACACTTGTGCACTGAAACACAGAATGACAACAACAATGTGTCCACCTATAAGGATTTTGTTAATCAAGGACTCCTCCATTAGTGACCTTTTAATGGCACACTCAGCCACAGTGCCACGAGCAAAAGCAGAAAAAGAGAGGAAGGAGAGAGAATCCTGAGAAAATAGAGAGGAAACACTAGCAAGAACAATGGCAATATGAACTGGCACTGAAGGAAAAGGAGCTCGAGCTGTAGAAGGCTCAAAAAGACCTTTAACCCCACACCTGCTCTGCCTAATCCTCCTATAACCAATATCAATTCACTGTTACCAGAGTGGACTGAAGACGAGCCACAGGCATGGTTGGAGGAGGAAGCGGAATAGTTTGCAAACTACACCACCACCGAGATGGAGAGGGCCTTACTTCTCTCCAAGCATATGGAAAGTAAAGCAAAGACCTCCCTCCACTCACTGGATAAGGGTACCAGAGGAAACATGGAGGAAGTTCAGAGGGTAATAACCCAAGACTTATGAGTTACTGCAGAGAAATAGAGACGAAGGTTTAGGGCTCCCCCAAAAGAAATCGGTCAGACTTGGGCTGAATGAGCCTATCACAACACCTTAGCTGGTCAGCACTGGTTTGACTTCATGTGTGCATTGAGTTCAAGGACCTGTTTAACAAGATGATGCTGGAAGATTTCTTCCAGTGTGCTCCTGGGACTCTCACTGTGTATCTCAACGACAAGCAACCAAAAACACTCATAGATAGCAGTCGCATGGCTGACGATTGGGAGACCTATTACCCATCTTCCAGCATGTCCCACTGGTGAATACATAGTGCCACCCAGGTATCTCTCAGGATCAGCTTGCCAGGAGAACGGAATCCCTTCCAAACCTCCAGTATGCAATTACTGCCATATAGTAGTACACTCCGAATCTGGGTACCACTTTAAAGGAGGAGCTAGCAAGCAGCATCCTCCTGAGCAGCCTAAGAACACAACAGGCTCCTCTCCAGCTATTTCCAGACAAATCTCTTCACCTACTGATGCTGCAGCCAGTCAAGCCCAGCTAAGGGGCCCCTGCAAGGACTGAGGTACCTTCTGTCACTACAATGCCAAATATCATTCTTGCCCAAAACATGGTACATCTACCAAGCAAGTCAAATTGATCAGTGCCATATCCACCACGGCATGGCCATCTAAGGCTGGCCACACACGTGCAGTTTTAACTGACAGTTACAACTGTTCAGTTATAACTGACAGTTGAAACTGCACGTGTATGGGTGTCTCAGTATCTCAGTTCATCAGTTAAACACAACTGAACAGTTAAACTGAGACAAATAAAATTTCAATATTTTTAACTGGAAGGATTAACTGAACTGAGCGTGTGTGGGGATTCAACTGTATAGTTCTCAGTTTAAAATTTGTGCTTAGCGTGGAGTGCAGTTGGTTGACGTGAAGATGTCTCGTAAACCAAACCAAGTGATTGTTGATTTCATTGCATTGTATCGATCTGAACCTTACCTGTGGCAAGTTAAAAGTCAGGAATATCATGACAGTGCAAAGAAAGATGCTGCCGATGGCAAATTAGCAAAGAAGTTGGGGAAACTTGAACCTGGTGCTACCAAGAAGTCTGTCTTCATGAGACCACTGTTTACACTTTTTCGTTTTGTTCTTTTTTGTAGCATTACAAAGAGAACACCGAGAGCGGCAAGATCGTACTGCTCTGAATCCATTGTAAAAACTGAAGGATTGAACTGTAAGTGTGTGTGCATCTCAGTTTAAACTGACGTAAATACAGTGAACAGGTATAACTGTCAGTTAAAACTGCACGTGTGTGTGTGGCCGGCCTAACACTCCATTTCTCGAGAGGGTGGAGACTCAGACCATCTCAGTGGCACCCTTTGATGGTTCTTGCTCTCCAGTTGAGCTGCAGACTACAGTGGACAGCACATCAGACATCTGCCTGATTGACTGTTCCCGTGTGCCAGCCAGTGCCCTTGTGGATGAAATGACTCGTTGGTCAATGGCTTGGGTAGAGGCCCATTCCAAGTCCATTCCCACAGTCGAGCTCCAGGTCATGACAACTTAGAGCTCTCATTCTCACAGCATTGGCTTGTTGAGTAAAATTAGGCATGGAATTGAGTTTCTGTTAGGAGGAGACCTCCTCTGGGAATGTCCTCTCCCAACTCCCCTCCATTGCCTTGTTACCTCCACAAGGGAGGCATTCCACTGTCAGCAGAACCTACGTCCACCTGCCTAAGTTGCCTTAGAAGATCATTCAACCTTGCTACAAGCAAGCCCAGCTTCTGAATCTAGTGTCATAGTGACCATGTGTAATCACAAGCAACAGGCTCCATCTTCCATTACCACTATGCAGAAATTATGTTGCATTCTGAAAGCCAGTTAACTGTAAATTTTGTTGCACTTGGTTTGCTGGATTACAAACCAACCAGGATTTATTTTACTTGCTTGAACTGTGTGAAATTAAATAATTTAAGATATACTGGCTTTCCTGGTGACCTTCCTTTGTTTTAAATGTAATCAGAAGGTAAATTTTCTCTTTTGTTACATTTGCTTCATATTTGGTTCTGGGGCAAGTCTCCCATAAGGCAATTTCATCTGCCTAAATCCCACCAAATATGTAGCAATATGTATCTATCTATCTATCTTATCTGATCTATAGATACATATGATTAATACATATATATATAATAATATTATATATATAATATATTTACATATATATACTATAATATATATTATATATATATATATATTACTAGATATATATTTACATATATTATATTATTATATAATTTATATATAATTATATTAATATAATTATTATAATATTATAATATATATATAATATAAGTCTCAGTAATTTGGGCGGCGGCTACTTGCGGAAATCTTAGTTTAATGATAAGTTAATAATGCCACCAAGATCTTAGGAAGAACATCTATATATATATATATAATAAATATATATATATATATATATATGGCTTATTCTAAGGAGTTAAGAGTCAATCAATATTAATAATCATCATTAAAGGGAAGAGGAAACACACAAATGTATATGCTGTCTTTATTCCAACGTTTCGTAATTGTCCAATTGATTGCGTCATCAGGGTTGTTAAAATGAAAATTAAAAATCCTAGTTAAATTGTAAAAACTAAAACTAAAAATTATTCGGGTAAAAAAAGGACATACATTAAGATGATAGATAACAGAACATACAGTAAAAAAAATGTGAAAGTAGCAGTGAACAGAGTTACAGAACACAAGATTAAGGACTGACCTAGGGGAGTGACAGCATTAAACTAAACGTAAACATAATTTGCAGTTTTTTGACTGTCATCCATCATATCATTCAAGGCTAGTGCCTGTGTATATATACCCAGATTACCCCTGAGGAAATGGCCAGCAACGCAGCACTGGAGGAGGTTAAGTCCTTCTTCGAAGCCACGAAAACAATGGGGCTGGAGTGCACAAAACTGGTCAATTGGGCAAACAACAAGTTGAAGGAAGCTGCCCAAGACCAAGAGAGAGCACAAGAGAAAAGAGAAGTTGCTGAGAAAGAAGCCCCGGAGAAAAGGGAATTTGCAGAGAGAGCATTCCAGGAAGCCAATAGAGAGAAAGAAAGAAAAGCCCAGAAGGAAAGAGAAGTGGCTGAGAGAGAAGCACAAGAGACAAGAGAAGTGGCAGAAAAAGCACATCATCTGGCTATGGCAGCTCAGAGTGTGACGGCCCCTGGCCCCTCCTTTGTATTCTCACTTCTACTGTATGGGAACCCTCATTAGGATTTGGGACGACAGCAAGCCCAAAACCCAGCTTGATCATGTCGAGCAGGTGTTAGGGAATTTCAGTCATACTGCTCAAGAAGTGGCCCTCCTTCTTGGCAAGCATCTTGCTGGCAAAGGACGTACTTCATTCCAAGCCCTCCCCTTCAACGAGCGACAGGACCTCGCCCTCGTCCCAGAGGCAGTCCTTGGGGCTTACAAGCTGACACCATACCAGTGGAGGCAGAATAGGATGAGCATGCCCAAGGAGGCTAACCAAATCTGGAAGGAGTGGGTGGCCATTAAGACACAGCACTACAGAGGTGGATGAAGGGCTCCAATGCAACATCCATTGAGGAGGTCTTAGAACTCTTCCAATTGGAGGACTTCCTGTCCTATGCTCCCCCTGATCTTGCCAACCACTTGGTGAACAAGGCTCCTAAAACTATTTTGGAGTGCTTTAAACGAGCAGATGCCTACAACAGCCACCATCTACTGCAGAGTTCTTTAAAGTAGAAGATTTGCCCCACTCTCCGTCTCCCTCCTGCTACCACCTCTCAGCCTACCCAGCACCCAAATAACCCTCCTCAGAAGCCCATGTGTGGGTGTTGAAATAAACAAGGGCACTCCACAGAGCAATGTCTCTCTAAAGCAGATCCTCCTCAGCAAGCTCCCACTACACCTCAGAAAGGGACTCCCCAATATAATAAGAATAACAGCCGTTGGAATCAAAACAACAGGCCCAAGAATGATTTCAGCAAGAGTTTCTGTGACTTGTGCAAAGTGCATGGGCACACCGCTTCATGGTCGGGATGCCCCAAGAAAGCTGCTGTTACTGCCATTGCAATGGCAGTAATGAATCTTTCAGCTCTAGGCCCTCCAGCTTTGGGCCCTATATTTGTTGCACCTCCCAGAGGTCGCTATCCTGCCCACTAGGTCCTCACATCTAATGACATGTGCACAAATATCCATCATGCAAAAGGATAAAGTTCTTTACGCAGCTCAACCATGTTAAAATGTTTTTGTCTTCTGTCTGGTAAAGAGTCACGCGACCTCACCACTCTAAGATATGTACTATGGCAGCTAGCTACCTATATTCCAGGAGGCTATAACATCCTGCAAGGACAGGATTTTAAGTCACCTACCTTTTTACAGTCTCAGGGTCCCCATCCTTACCTAGCTCCAGACCAATTCTACAGTCCTGCAAGATCTACCTCTATGCAGCCAGTGCCACTTGAAGGTACCAGGCAGAGCCATGCGCTGTCCATCTCACTATGCCAGGAGCAGCCTCAGCAGTTCAGGTCGCATTTCCTCCTCTGACTTGGCACCGCTACCAATGGCAGCAGTCAAGGAAGAGCCAATTCAATAGGAATCCTCCAGGACACTCGTGACACCGTACGAGACACTCCACCAACGGTGCACTCTCAGCCCGCCCCGGAGTCAGTTAACCCTACTTGTGAGCCAGTCACAAACACCATTACCTCCTCCTATCACCCTCCATCAGCACCTATCCAGTACCGGAGTAAGGACTCTGCTGAATCTAATTTGGCCAAAGAACTCAAGGGACAAGCACCAGTTCCCCAGTTGTCGCAGCAGCCGGATCCGATGCCACTCAGTCATCTTCAATGAACCCGAGTCTCTCAAGCCTGCTACAGCATTGTCAAACCTCGAAGAGGTCGAAGGAAGAAGGGAAAAGGGCATTGACGTTTTCAGAAACCTTAAGGGAGTCTAGTCTCTCTCTGCACTAATGCCTGGCAAAGTGTCATCTTCTCATAGAGAATTCTGGCCCTCTCTATCCAGAGAAGAGTGCCTGGGTCTGGTACTTTTACTTCTTTCTTATCCTTTTGTAACTGTTTCTATTTTTGTCCTCTCTATACCTCCTATTTTAGTTTCCTTTCCTCTTCATCATTGCCTTGAGGCATCTATTCCCATTGTATGCTTTGCTTAGGCAGAGCCCCATCTGCCAGCAATTCTGACCTTATAAGTTAGTGCTTCATTAAGAACTAATATAAAGGCATATGCAATCTTCCAAGCTCATGGGCTTGTCATAAAAGCACCACAATTCTAGGCGCTCAGTATTCCATTAGGCTAGGGATACTTATTGCTAACCAAAATGCTATACATTTAGCTTAAGCCTGCCAAACCAATATATTTCAAAGCATGGCTTGTTTATACATTGTTTTGATTTAATTATTTGATTTAATATTCCTCCCTAGTCTCTATATTTTGTGTAATTTTCAATGTCTGATGAGATCTATACTTTGTGTGATTTTGTTTCTCTCTAAGGAGAATTACACTTCTTGATTCTATCCCTTTTGATTTATACTAATATTCTCTAAGAAGAATTTCATATACTGCTTAGCGACTGTAATGATTTACCCAACAGGAAAACTTTCCATATGCATTGCTCTAATGACACAAAGCACATTATCTAACGAAATTGTAGTTATTAAAACCCCCATGAATGTGTCATATCGCCCCATCAGGACAAATTAATAGTATGTGTTGCCTAAAATTAAGCTGACAGTGTTATGCATGATAGAATTAAGCATACTATTATCACTGCAGGTTAAGTTAAGATCATCTGATAATTAATCACTGTTCATATTTAACATTCATTTCTAGTGTGATGTAGCATTTTAAGAGTAATAAACTTTGGTTATTTTTTGTGCTATAACAAATTGTTAGTTATCAGTCACTTTAGTCATGTCACACTCTGTTCTTGAATTTTCTAGATTTAATCAATTTTCAAGAATTAAATCACTTTCAATTCTTTGCATGTGGACTACGCATTCAAATGTGAAGATCATTATCTGCAGAGTTTGACTTTTTATGTTATGAGTCCACTCAAAGGAGTATGGAAGGCATAGTTATTTGCATAGTCATTTGTCATTGCCTCAGGCTTATCTTGGCCATTCCAACCCATCTAGGGTTGAAATGTCCTCTAGAATGGGGAGGTGTTTAGGATTTAAGCAAGAACCAAGCCAAATTAACTCAGTTTAGAAGGAAATTCAGACATTTTATCAGTCACACCTCTTCACCAACCTCTGTTCTCTTTGAATACCTCATGAATCATCTTTGTCCCTCCAGATTGGTTGCCTTTGAAATTAACCCCCACAGGTATTCAGCTGGGCCCCGTGATTCAGACTTTGGTCAGCAGAGCCTATATTAGAAGGAGAAAGTTGGACCATGGGCAGAGCACATGTTGGAAAGAGGAAGTTGGAATCAAGGTTATAAAACGAGGAGACCTCAGATGAGCTCCTTTAGAACTTCTCCATCCGCCCGAGCACACACATCTCTCACCTGGGCATCCCTTCCCCATCCTTTGCTCTCCCTCTCCTCTGGAGACCACCACATGTTCGATCATTTCCATAGTGCAACCCCATCTCCATTGGCTCTGCAATTCAAAAGAAGACAAGACTGGCCCGTTGACCAGGTACTGTAATGGAGTATTTTCGAGTGCTGTCAGTTACCGGGTTTTAGCTCTATTTTTCCAAGGCAACTTTCCCCTTATTGGCTCAGCTTCGCATTCAATATTTTGGCTACTGTAACACAGCTCCCCGTTGCTACCTTCGATGCTGTAAATGACTCCCCTTGTGATGTTATTAGTGATATTGAATCTAATTGTGATATTAGATAGTATCTGCTACATTGGGAAGTAATGTTGTTTCATGCTAAGTAACCCCTTAACCAGCAAGAGCAGAAGCCAAGGAGCAAATAACTACTGAGACGAGAAGAGGTGATGCTCCAGCCATTCTGGAAGTGAAATAGAATTTTTAAAAAGTTGTCAGCTTTGTTTGATTTTTGTGATTCTAATTAATAAAACAAGGCAGTGTTTTCTGTGTAAGCTCCCTGCAATCATTCTATATCCCTGTGAGTGGACTTTGATGTGAAATAATAAGAGAGAATCAGGTTTAACATTCCCCACGTGTCCATCACTTTAGTATTGATCCTGGAGTGTAATCTCTTTGTAGATGCAAATATCTCCCGCCTAGCTGTGGAAATCTGGAACCCTTGGAAGTGACATCAGGAACCATTAAGTCATTTGCTGTGCGCAAACCTTATTTCCGTGCCCAGATAATTTTCCAGCAATGTGTTCCGGTTGACCTTCAATCAACCACGTTTTCATTTCATTTCTTGACCATTGCGAGTCCATATAAATATATTTCAGTTAAACTAAATCTCTAGATTTTTATATCATTTTTCCTTCCATTGATACTAGCCTTCAGCCATATTGCTTTGTTATGTTGCTGTTCTCTAACAAGGCCTTTTCAGACACAGAGAATGAGAAAACATAATAGTATATACATACACATTTATATGTACGTATATATATATATATATTATATATATATATATATATATATATATATATATACTATATATACCATATATATATATATCATATAATAATATATATATATATATATATATATATATATATATATATATATATATATATATATAGATAATATATATAAATATATATATATATATAATATATATATATAATTTATATATATATATATACGTACATATAAATGTGTATGTATATACTATTATGTTTTATATATATATATATATATATATATATATATATATATATATATATATATATATATATATATATATATGTGTGTACATATAAATGTGTATGTATATACTATTATGTATATATATATATATATATATATATATATATATATATATATATATTGAAAGAAATCATCTCACTTCTTGGCATATTAAACCTATTTAAGATCTTTTTTTTTCTCTCTAAAAAAATAGTTGGGAGCAGCGGGGAATTTAAGGGAGGGGGGTCATGGTCACGTGGCCACCCCATGCATATGAATAATAGAACATTGTTTTCTTTTAATAAATCATTATTAGTAGCAAAATATTAACTTGGTTAATGATTATTACAACAACTTTACAGCAGCAAAAACAACAAAAAAACAACTGTATATGTGCGTGTACGTATGTGTGCACTACATGTTATATATTGTACGCTATTTAAGCCTGAACCAGGCAAAACAAATCCTTTTAGAGAGGAAATTCAGACATTCTTTAGTTGCCCATCTTCACTGAGCCTCCGTTCTCTTTGAATCACCAAAGTCTGCTCCGATTAGCTGTCTTCAAATTAATCCCTCCAGGTCCAGCAATAGGCAGAGTTACCTCGAACCGAGATTTTAAAATCAGGAGGCAACCTGCAGAAGGCCTCAGAAGATCTTTACCTGCCGAAGCGATCGCACCTCTTCCCCCCTTTGGTTCCCCCCTCTCCTCTGGGGAACCCCATGTGTTCCTTTACTGCCCATAGTGTTCCCTGCTCAAGCAAGTCAAAAGAGACAAGACCTAGTTGTGATAGGAAATTGGAATCCCTTGGAAGTGGTGCCAAGATTATTCAGGGAACCGCTGCACTTGAATTTTACCTCTGTGTGGATCATTGCCCAGCCACGTGTTCTGGTTAACCTGCAATCACCCACCTTCCATTAATTTCTGGACCTACTAGAGTCCCTGTCACCCTTAAGGTGTAAACTGCTACTCACGTAATTCAAATGTATGTATAGTTCAATTAATCTAAATCTCCAGAGTTTTATATAAATTCTTCCCTCCATTGATACCGGCTTTCAGCCGTGGATTGTTTGTTATGGTTCCGTTCTCTTGCAAGGCCTTTTCTGAGTCTAAGAACAAGAGATTTATAACGAAATGGCGACCTTTTGCTAGAATCGTGAGAAAATCCCTTTTCATTTTCCAATCAGTAGCGACCACTCATCTGGTCTTGATTAAGCACATTCTCCCTCTCTCTTTCTTTCTCCCGCGGTAAAACCATGATGTTTAGCCAGGACAGGAAGAATTGAAATCTTGTATAAGGATTGTTCATGGAGAAATCCCTGGCCATGTGTCTCTAATCGAATCTTATCGAATTGTCCCCCTTTTATGGGAAAAAAGAGGAAGTTAAACTGATAACTAACGTTAGCATAAATTCATTCAACTCTTAGAATAGCATCAAGAATATAGACGGTCAACGCTCCCATTTTGTGTTTAAGAGAAATAATAAAAACAGGTAAATAATTTATTGCCTTTCGTAGACAAAGGACAGCGAAGGCATGTGTGTTTGTTTTTCTTTTCTCGGTCTCTTCTGTAAGCCCCACGGTCTTGTTTATGGTCCCGTGCAAGCCCAATTCCCCTCAACACCTTTCCCAAACCTCCCATTGTCTCGCCTGAACATGTGGAGCCCAATCCTCCAGGAATTTAGGTTTGGTAGGTCTTTGATTTTGCGAGGGAGACAGCACATATAGCGTACTTAAGGGTATAACAGAAATTCTGTGAAGTTGGTGTAATGCATTCATGCAGCTGGTTGGAGATTTTTTTTTGGGGGGGGGTTTCTCCCGTTTTCCCTTAATTGTTATTGTTTCCGATGCTAGCTGTACAAAACACAATCAGGGCTTCTGATCAGTGCAGACTAGCATTGAAGGGTAAGATGAGACCAAGGATTTGAGTTAGTAAAAAAAAAAATTTGTCCTCCCTTTTGTCTTGTCCTCGAAACGGTAAAATCCCATATACATTTTATTTATCAACTGCAATTTACCACGTCTATTCGCACTGAGTTCCCATGAGTACGTGGCTTTTTTTACAACCCAGTTGAACTGCTATTTACAGAGATTTAAAGAAAATTTCACTAAGTATCGGCGTCAGGTTTTTCCGCCCTCACGTAGCATTCATTTACAAGCCAGTTTTAACTGTTATTTACAGAGATTTATCGGCGATTTCACTAACTATCGGCATGGAGTTTTTCTGTCCTTACATAGCATTCATTTACAAGCCAGTTTTAATTGTTATTTACAGAGATTTAACAGCAATTTTGCAATTTTAACCCAGTATCGGCATCAAGTGTTCCATCGTTACATGGCATTCATTTACAGCTTAGTTGAGCTGTTATTAACTGGGATCGAACTTTGATTTACAACCGCATTTGCGTGAGTTTCCGCACTTGCATGAGGCCATTTATAATTTGTTCAACAGGCATTTCCACGTCACCTACATGAGTGGATTTTATTCACAGTCTATCAGACTACCATCTCCATGTCACTTGCGTGAGGCATTTACAATTTGTTTGACTATTATTTCCACATCACTGCGTGAGACTTCAGCAGTGCGTGGTGGACATTTTCAGCCTTTTGGCTGTCATCTCGTTTGCTTGCAGATATTCCAGCCATAAGAGTCCTTGTTATTTCCCTAGTGTAGTGTTGAGTAATTCTGCATACCCCTGGCAATATTTGCAGTTTTGTGACTGTCATCCATCTTATTATTCCCAGGCTAGTGTTACTAGCGGTTTACCCCTGAGAAAGTGGCCAGCTACGCAGAACTGGAGGAGATTAAGGCCTTCACCAAGCCGGCAAAGCAATGGGGCTGGAGGGCATAAAACTGGTAAATTGGGTGAATATGATGAAGGAAGCAGCTCTAGAGAGAGCACAAGAAAAAAGAAAAGCTGCTGAGAGAGCATTCCAGGGAGCCAAAAGGGAGAAAGACAGAGAAGCCTAAGAGAGAAGAGAAGCTGCAGAAAGAGCACATCAACTAGCTATGGCACCCCAGAGTGCCACTCTGGCATCCCCGAATGTGACACCCCCTTCGCCTCCTCCTTCATATTCTCACCTGCACAGCATGGGAACCCTCATTAGGACTTGGGACAATAGTGAGCCCGACACCTGGCTCGATCATGTCAAGCAGGTGTTCGGGAACTTCAATCTTACTCCTCAGGAATTGGCCCTCCCTGGCAAGCATCTCGCTGGCAAAGGGTGTACTCCATTTGCGGCCCTCCCCTAAACAAGTGACAAGACCTCACCCTCATCCGAGAAGCAATCCTTGGGGTTTATGAGCTGACCCCTGACCGGTGGAGGCAGAAGTGGAGGAGCATGCTTAAGAAGGCCAACCAAGCATGGACAGAGTGGGTAGGCAAGAAGACACCAGCCTTGCAAAGGTGGACAAAGACCTCCAATGCAACATCTGTTGAGGAGGTCTTAGAATTCTTTTAATTGGAGGACTTCTTGTGCTACACTCCCCCTGATTTTGCCATCTACATGATGGACATGGCTCCTAAAACTATTTTAGAGTGCTGCAGATGGGCGGGCGCCTACGACACCCACCATCCACTACAGAGTTCTTTAAAGAAGAAGATTTGCCTCCCCCCCCTCTCCCTCTCCCTCCTGCTGCCACCTCTCAGCCTACCCAGCGCCCCAGTAACCCTCCAGGGAAGCCTGTGTGTGGGCGTTGCAATAGACAAGGGCACACCACAGAGTAGTGCCTCTCAAAAGCGGATCCTCTAGCCAGCTCCCGCTACCCCTCAGAATGGAACTCCCCAACATAATAATAAGAATATCGGACATTGGAACTGAAACAACAGGCCCAAGCATGATTTCAGCAAGAGTTTCTGTGATTCATGCAAAGTGCATGGGCACATAACTTCCTGGTGGGGATGCCCCAAGAAAGCTGCTGTTAATGCCATTGCAATGGCAGTGATGAATCTTTCAGCTCTTGCCCCTCCAGCTCAGGGCCTGGTATTTGTTGAACCTCCCAGAGGTCGCTATCCAGCCCACCAGGTCTGAGCTTTCGATGACACTGGTGCACAGATATCCGTCATTCAAAAGGATAAAATTCCTTAAGGAGCTCGGGTTGATAGGTACCAATTCGTCACAATGGAGAGCCTCAACCATGTTAAATGTTTTTGCCTATTGTCCAGTTGAGAGTCACACCATTCTAAGATATGTACTATGGCAGTAGCTACCTATATACCAAGGGGGTTATGATGTCCTGCTAGGACAAGATTTTAAGCCTCCTACCATTTTACAGTCCCAGGACCCCACCAATTCTACAGTCAGTGTCCCTTAAATGTAACAGGTAGTGCCATGCCCCATCCATCATGGATGTTGAGCCATGTTTGAATCCTCTCACTATGCCAGGAATGACCTCAGTGCCAGTGCCAAGGCAAGAGGCGAGTCTCCCTTTCCCGGAGCTTCCAGTCCAGGTGGTTTTTCCTCCTTTGGCTTGGCGTCGCTACCAATGTTGGCAGTCGAGGAAGAGCCAATTCCAATAGGAATCCTCCAGGACACCCGCGACTGTAGCGGACACTCCACAAAAAATGCGGCCTCGCAAACTGCCCTGGAGTCGGTCTACCCAACTTGTGAGCCCATCATGACTACCGTTACCTCCTCCACTCCCCCTCCATCAGCATCTAACCAGTTCCGGAGTAAGGACTCTGCCGAATCCTATTTGGCTGAAGAACTCAAGGAACAGAGCCAAGCAGCATTAGGCACAGGGACGAGTGGCAGGGCTCCAGTTGTAGCAGCAGCTGGAGCCGATGCTTGTCAGGGATCTTCAAAGGACTTGAGTCTTTCAATGACCCCCACAGTATCATCAAACTGGCCTCTGAGAGGTCGAAAGAAAAAGGGAAAACGGTGTTGAGGTTTTCAGAAACCCTAAGAGAGTAAATAGTCTCTCTCCACACCAGTGCCTGGCACATTACCGCCTTCTTATAGAGAAGTTTGACGTTCTCCATCAAGGGGAGAGTACCAGTTTCCGCTACTTTTACCTCCTTCTTATCTTTTTGCAACTGTTTCTATTTTTGCACTTCCATACCCTCTCTTTTTTAGTTTCCTTTCCTTTTCATCATAGCCTTTTTAATTCCATTGTATACTCTGCTTAGGCAAAGCCCCATCCGCCAGCCATTCTGGCCTTATAAATTAGTACTTCGCTAAGAACTGCCATAAGGGCGTATGTAATCTTAAAAGATGTCCCCAGAAGCCCCTATGCTTGTCACAAAAGTGCCACAATTGGTACAGTTCCCTATTCTAGGCATTTAACATTCCATGGGACTAGGAATAATTCTAGCCAGCAAAAATGTTACACTCTTAGCTTAGCCTACTAAAGCAATATATTTTAAAGCATGGCTCATCTATACATAGTTTGATTTAAACACTGATTTAATATTCCTCCCTAGTCTATATTTTTTTGTGTAACTGTCAATCTCTATGTTGAGACTTACATTAGTGTAATTTTATTTCTTCTCAAAGGAAAATTACTTTTCTTGAGTCTATCCCTTTTAATTTATACTAATATTCTCTACGGAGAAATTCATGCACTGTCTGGCAATTAAAATTATTTACCTGACGGGAAATTGATTATATGCGTTGCTCTAATGACACAGGGCAAAATTATTTAACATGATTATAGGGCTATTAAAACCCCTCCAAACGCAACATATCGCCCCATCAAGGCAAATTAATACCACATGTTGCCTTAAACAATAATCTCACAGTAATATACATGATAGAATTAAGCATACTATTAACCCTGTAGGTTAAGTTCATCTGATAATTAATTGCTGTCCACATTTAACAGTAATTTCTAGTGTGATGCTGCATTTTAAATATAATGAAGTTTGATTAATTTTTTTTTGCTATAACAAATAGTTAGTTATCACTCACTTTAGTCCCGTCACACTTTATTCATTAATTTTCTTGATTTAATTAATGTTCAAGAATTAAATCATCGTAAATTCTCTGCCTGTAAAGTAAGCACTCAAATGTGAAGATTGTTATCCGCAGAGTTTTATACTTTTTAATTTTATGTCACTACTATGAGATTCAGGGCTTCTGTAACACGGTTTTTTGGCAATAACTTTTTATGTATGCATTTCATAGATATAACGCTTATTCAGAATACACATTATATCTACACATAAATTTTGACTGTATTCTGCATTACGTAGGTTGAATAAATTTGGTACTTATAATGTAAAAGTGACCTTTTTTGAAGACGGGCCAACCTACTCAGAGATAAGGTTTCGAATGCACTCGTTACGTAACTTATGACAGCATTTCTTCCCTCTTTCTCGATTGGCTATACGTAACAAAGGCTATACCTCTGGCAACAATGACAAAAATTTAAATACAAGCAAAGCAGTACACCTTTAAGAACTCTGAATCCTCTCCACTGATAATTGTCATAACGAACAAACCAACAAAATATGTTAATAAATACAAAAACACTTTGATTATTAGTCTAACTCCCAAAATAAGTGTCCTAAGAAATTATAATCTACTTTATAGGTCACAATCAGATTGACAAGATGCAGGGAATAGTTGGTAATTTTCAAAGACATAGTAGACAAGCTTGATTTGATAACTGCTGTATCCAATGTCAAGCAATTTTATTTATCGGCTATCTACCTATTTACTAAAAAAAAAAAAAAAAAAAAAATATAGACGGTATCGTATTTTGGCTTTAAACCTTCACCAATAATTATCGTCAGAATGATGACGTCATGAGGCTCCACCCACTTTGGCCTCGTTATAATTCAGGATAACAATGAAGGCTATCATGGCCATTGTTGTATTAGAAAATCTAACTTCTGGCTATAAAAACTCATTTCTCGAGTAGTTGTAAGAAGTGCTAAATGATCCTCAGGGATCCCAGCAGTTGGCCTAAACGTTTAATTCATGTATATTGCTGCTATTACTAATTTTGCGGCACTACTGCTACAGTAGTATTACTACGCTAGTGCAGATACCCCACCCACATCTATGTATCGTTCCGCCATTCATAAAGTCTTTATACCCAACATGGTCATACAGACTAAAGAAGACGAACAAAAATTATATCGGATGATCCGTTGGTCTGCTGGAGATTTTAGCACATGTAAGCTTGTATTTACTTTGGATAAAAATCTTATTTTAACAAAAACATAGTTATAAAGGACTGTTTACATACAATCTATCATCACTAATCTCTCTCTCTCTCTCTCTCTCTCTCTCTCTCTCTCTCTCTTGGTGGCATAGTGAATAGTTAATGGAAATGTTCGAAATCCTGAATGACATTACAAGTATTATAATCACGTTACGCTAAATACAAATCAGACCATAAACATTGGATTTAAACTGAATAATTACCTATTCAGACTATAGTAAGTATGGCCACGGGCTTTCTCTTGACTGTATAAAGTTGCAAGTCGTAAGACAAATGCAGTTTTGCAACCACGGGGACAATTCCAAATCCTGTTAGCCATTCTTGACTACTATGGGTTTCAGAGCCGATGGAATAAGGTGAATGGATTTCTGTCTAGTGGATGGGCAGGGCAACATTTCGTAAAACGATGTTTA
Organism: Macrobrachium nipponense; assembly: GCF_015104395.2. Classification (NCBI taxonomy): domain Eukaryota; kingdom Metazoa; phylum Arthropoda; class Malacostraca; order Decapoda; family Palaemonidae; genus Macrobrachium; species Macrobrachium nipponense. Next base: position 47,340,969 of record NC_061087.1, read on the forward strand.
CCTTGCTTACGTAATGAATGTTTTTCAACTCTTGGCTCGCAATCATTGGCCATGGGGTCGGCTAGATCATTTTTACTCTATAGAAATTAAAACTATCGGGTTTAGGTTATTGATAATGCTGACAAAATTTGTGTGTAGTTGTAAGATATACATATGTCAACTTTCAACTACCTCCGATGCTTTGATAAGGAGCAAAATCCAAAAAACCGTGTTACAGAGGCCCTGAATTTCATAGTAGTTCATTCAATGAGGTATGGAAGGCTCAGTAATTTGCATTTGTCATTTGTCCTTGTTTCTGGCTTGTCTTGGCCATTCCAACCTATCTAGGGTTGAATTGTCCTCTAAAATGGAGAGGTATTCAGGATTTAAGCCAGATCCAAGCAAAATAAATCCTTTTAGAAAGGAAATTCAGACATTCTTTAGTTGCCCCTCTTCACTGAGCCTCCGTTCTCTTTGAATCACCTAAGACTGTTCCGATTAGCTGTCTTCAAATTAATCCCTCCAGGTCCAGCAATAGGCAGAGTTACCTCGAACCGAGATTTTAAAATCAGGAGGCAACCTGCAGAAGGCCTCAGAAGATCTTTACCTGCTGAAGCAATCGCACCTCTTCCCCCCTTTGGTTTCCCCTCTCCTCTGGGGAACCCCAAGTGTTCCTTTACTGCCCATAGTGTTGTTCCCTGCTCAAGCAAGTCAAAAGAAACAAGACCACGGAGGCCCAGAAGCAAATATCTTGTCTAGTTGTGAGAAGAAATTGGCATCCCTTGGAAGTGGCGCCAAGATTATTCAGGGAACCGCTGTGCATGAATTTTATCTCTGTGTGTGGATCATTGCCCAGCCACGTGTTCTGGTTAACCTGCAATCACCCACCTTCCATTAATTTCTGGACCTACCCGAGTACCTGTCACCCTTAAGGTGTAAATTGCTACTCACATAATTTAAATGTATATATAGTTCAGTTAAACTAAATCTCCAGAGTTTTATATAAAGTCTTCCCTCCATTGATACCAGCCTTCAGCTGGGGATTGTTTGTCATGATCTCGTTCTCTTGCATGGCCTTTTAGAGTGCCAGAAGGTCACTTCCCCAGTTTTCAGAGTCTGAGAACAAGAGATTTATAACTATATATATATATATATATATATATATATATATATATATATATATATATATATATGTATACATACATACATATATATATATATATATATATATATATATATATATATGTGTGTGTGTGTGTGTGTGTGTGTGTGTGTGGTATTTCCCATGACCCCCCCAATGATAGATTTCTAGATCCGCCACTGGTTGAGAGCATGGGAGAGATGTTTCTCTGAAGTGGTTTTAGTGAAAGCGTGAGTAAGCAGCTGACATGAGGCGAACAAAACAGAGGTCATAGTGTAACTAACTGTTTGTTGAAGGATGGAATGAAGTATATAAATCGAAGTACACAACGCAAATGTAGTTATGATACATACAGCTAAAATGCTGACATTGTAATGCACGTGTTCATAATGAAACATTTAACATAACACTAATATAGATGATAATGTACGTACAAAAGATACGTGAACTATGCTACGTTACAGTAATGTAACATTAATATGAATGACAATACATGTACTAAAGATGCGTGACATACGCTGTGTTACTGTATACTCGTGTTTGGCGCACAGAGATGCTTGTTGTGAGAACGGTCGAGGTAGACCTTGGTTGTGAAGAGATTAGCCGGCCAGGTAAGACACACGGCGTGTGGGTGGGTCCGCGTGGGATCCTAAATAGCAAAGTGTGTATGATTGGATAACCAGGAGTTGCCGGGTATGATTAGAAGAAGAAAGCTTCTGCAGGTACAAAAGAATTCTCAGTGAACACACCCGATCTTCCTTGCTTTTTAATTATCTCCCCTTAGAAGGTGTGGACCCCCATTTTGCCATATTTGAATCTCCTTTACCAAGGAAGAATTTTGCCGTTTGGTTGAAAGTGTTCCAGTGTAAAATGTTTACGGCAGACATCAAATTAATTTATAGAAAAACACATCGCCATTTCGAGAAGACACGTGTATAGATATGGAAATATTACTGAATGATGGCTCGACTTTTCTTTTCCAGAGTCTTAAACTTTTCCAAGACCCCATAATAGTTATACTATGCCTATCTACATATTTTCACTGTTACCTACATACGTATCCGCCATTCTTTCTGTAAAAGGACTTTATCTGCAGAGATTGTATACTATGTACTCTATCCAAGTCACTCTTCAGCTCTGAATCCAACTGACTGACTGATTGACATGTTGGAAGATCGAGCTTCCTTCAACCTTACCGTCATAGAAGGGAAGAGAAACGGGGACCGTCACATTGGCTGCAGCGTCACCCAGGGCCACTTGGCGTTCACTTCTGAGGCCAGAGCTTACCTGAAAACCATTAATAAGGAACAAAGATGAAGCATCAAAAATTAAAGAAATTGCTTTATTAGAGAAAATATATGTATATATGTAACGACGAGAACTGCTGTGCCCTTGGTAATTATTATCAATTTTATCTATAATTTCTGAATCAATGAGGTTAGCTCATGTGGTATACGCGTCTGTTACAAAACAGTACATTTCATTTTCTTATTCCGGATGTTACAAGGTATGCCGTTAAAAAAACAAGTCACGTCAGCCGCACTGCTCACTTGCCAAGGTGTAAACAATCTTTAATCTTCACTAAGTGAGCATGATCGTCTATTGGTGTTAAAAAATGCTTCCCTGTTGTCCTTGAGAAGAAGGATTTGAAATGTTTATCCTGCATAATAGTATATACTATAACCATGACCGCTGCCCTGGCCCCATCCTCACCCGGAGACCATAGATCGTACAACCTATATCTCTGCGGCGCGCGGTAAGAATCAGCTCTCTATGGACAGAGGTCTGCCTCTCCTCACCTAGGCCTAACCCCGTGAATTAACTAGAATATACTTTACCCAAAGATGCTTAAGTGGCAAGTCTGGCTGAAATTGATGGTCCAGTAGTTCTGGAAAACGTGAAACGTTTACTCTAGGTATGCATACAGATTCATGCATACCAACATAGTACGTGAACAGATGTCAGGCAAATTACGTCATAAAAACGCGCTTAAACTTTGAGGTCAGGTAAGCTAAAAAGATGTACTACTTTTATGTTTGCAGTTTAAAAATAGCATATTTTGCGAGGCATTCTTCTTCCAGACTTATAACTGCTTCATACTATTAATTTGATACTTTTTTCACGAATTCAAATTCTGGATGTGTATACGAATTACTGTAGAAGAGAGAGAGAGAGAGAGAGAGATAACACTTATTCTTGTATAATTATAATCACTGCATAGACTATATGTTTCTGAGATACCTACCCAGAGGACACTCTCTCTCTCTCTCTCTCTCTCTCTCTCTCTCTCTCTCTCTCTCTCTCTCTCTACACTTAGCGCGATTGTTGCATGGCAGTCAGTCAGTTGATACACAATCTTCATTGACCACGTGTGCATTGTAAAGGTTATGGTGGTCATTCAGCCGGTCTTCTCCATCTCATTCCGCATTGAGGACCATTGTTGCAATGTTAGTTTAAGTAGTCAGTCAGTGACTAGGTCTCTGTCTCTCTCTCTAAGATATCGATTTACTGTTGAACATCTAAGTTCCTTATTGGACGAGTGGGTTGCTTACTCGCCTATCAATCTGGTAGACCGAATTCGCGCTCCGCCGCCGCCAATTTGGAACCAGAGGAATTTAGTTCTGGTGATTAGAAATTTATTCCCCAATGTAATGTGGTTCGGATCCCACGATAAACTGTAGGTCCCGTTGCTAAGTTACCAATTGGTTTCTAGCCACGTAAATAAAAATCTTATCCTTCGGGCCAGCCCTAGGAGAGCTACTAATCAGCTCAGTGGCCTGGTTAAATTAAGACATATTTAACTTTAATTGTTAAACATCTAAATGTAAAATCTTTCTTAGTAATTTTGATGATGCAGAATTTTTATAATATATAACAGCTTTTTTTAAATAACTGTGGTTGGGGAGAGGTGGGCGAGTAGTAGGTAGTACGTATCTATGTAACAAACTATGCGTAGGTGACTGGAGAGACCACAACAGTCGAGGTCGAGGACCTGTGGACGATAGGTCAGTATAAAGAATTTCCTTCATGTACCACAGTCTGTGTAATACACGGTAAAAAAAAAATCCTAAGAAATATTATTTTGATTACGTTATGAAATAAAAAATGAAAAAACATTTTATATTAGAAATGAATCAATTAGAGGTTAAAAAGAACTTGTGAATGTTTACAAAAAGTATATCAAGAAACTGCATGAAATTTTAGGATATGCACAATATCATTAAAATCATTATAAAATTAGGAATGATTCGTTTTCTTTAGATGACGTCTTCTACGACATATCTGGAGAATTTCTGGAATTGCAACTTACCGTTGGAAAAATGAGCACAACCAGGAGAAAAGTGTTGGCCAGGGGTGTCACCATGACTTCTCTCTCACTCCTCAAGAAGTGTCCTTCCTGAAAGAAGACCGAAGTTTTACAAGCAATACTTCTCTATGGAATGGCTGTTGTCATGGGAATGTTGTATGATTTGTTTTGAAGTGGCTTTGTTACGTGGATACAGACTGGTTTCTTTTCAGGTGATTTTGTTATTAGAATCTTGATTGATTTGGTTTGAGGCAGTGAGCACATCTAGATTAGCCCTTTACTGCCGACTGGACGTATTTTACGTCGACATACAAAAGTTTTTTTAAAAATTCGCGGAAAAATACTTTTAGGCCTACCAGCCAAAAACTCTTGAATCACACGCCTTGGGGGATGCTGGGAGTTCACGGATCAAGGTGTTGTTTTGTTTACAATCGTTACGCAGGCGCGCAAGCGCGAATTTCTTTCGTACCGCACTAAAAAGTATATGTGACACATCTCGGAAATTATTTCGTCCCTTTGACATAATTTTTGTACCATTTTAAATTAGCCGTTACATGGAGTATTATACATGAAAATGTGTGCATTTTTATGTAGAATACAACAAAAAAATACTCATGACTGTAGCTTTTATCAGTTTTGAGATATTTTCATATAAATAACGATAAGTGCCAAAATTTCAACCTTTGGTCAACTTTGACTCTACCGAAATGGTCGAAAAACGCAATTGTAAGCTAAAACTCTTATATTTTAGTAATATTCAATCATTTACCTTAATTTTGCAACTAATTGGAAGTCTCTAGCACAATATTTCGATTTATGGTGAAATTATGAAAAAACTTTTTCCTTACGTCCGCGCGGTAACTCTTCCAAAAAAAATCATACATGCGATTGTGGTAATGTTTGCACCATTTTAAAATTAGCCGTTACATAAAGTTTTATATATGGAAATGTGCGCAATTTCATGCAAAATACAACTAAAAACAACCCATGGTTGTAGCTTTTATCAGTTTTGAAATATTTTCATATAAAAAATGATAAGTGACAAATTTTCAACCTTCGGTCAACTTTGACTCTACCGAAATGGTCGAAAAACGCAATTGTAAGCTAAAACGCTTATATTCTAGTAATATTCAATCATTTACCTTCATTTTGCAACAAATTGGAAGTCTCTAGCACAATATTTCGATTTATGGAGAATTTATGACAGAAATAACATTTTCTTTACGTCAGCCCGGTAACTCTTCCGAAAAAATCATACGTGTGATTGTGGTAATGTTTGCACCATTTTAAATTAGCCGTTACATAAAGTTTTATATATTAAAATGTGCGCAAGTTCATGTAGAATACAACAAAACATAATTGAAGGTTGTAGCTTTTCTCATTTTTGAAATATTTGCATATAAATCACGATAAATAGAAAAAAAACCACGTTCGGTCAACATTGACTCTACCGAAATGGTCGAAAAACGCAATTGTAAGCTAAAACTCTTACAGTCTAGTAATATTCAGTCATTTATCTTCATCTTGAAACAAATTCGAAGTCTCTAACACAATATTTAGATTTATGGTGAATTTAAAAAAAAAAAAACTTTCCTTCCCTCCGTGCGCGGATTCTCCACCACATATCTCCGAAATGCGTACGTCCCATTCTCGGAATATTTGCTCTGTTTCATATTAGGCATTTCATAGAGTTTTATATATTAAAATGTGCGCAATTTCATGTAAAATAAAACGAAAAATATTTGAAGGTTGTAGCTTTTCTTATTTCCGAAATAATTGCATATAAAAATATATATATATATAAAAATTCGACATTCGGTCAACTTTAACTCGTCAGATATGGTCGAAAACTGCAATTGTAAGCTAATACTTTATAGTATAGTAATATTCAATCATTTGTCTTCATTTTGAAAGAAATTGGAAGTCTCTAGGACAATATTTAGATTTATGGTGAATTTTTGAAAAAAATATTTGTTTATGTCCGTGTGTTACGAATTCATGCATTATTTTGTGATAATATTTTCTCTGTGTTGCTTTTATCGTTTTACAATGTGTTATATACCAAAATGATTGCAATTTAGTGTACATTACAACGAAAAAAAGTAACTTGTTACCTTTAACCGTTTCGCGCACAGCGCGATTTGAATACAATTATATATGAAATTTCGTTTTTGTGCTATCATATATCGCATTATTTATATATGATAATGATAATTTTTTTCATTTCTGATGGTTGCATACTAAACCTCAGTCAATGAAAAAAAAAGGAGCCAAAAATGAACTCTTAATCTTGAAAACTAAGCGCGCTTTGATTTTTTGAAAAAGATATTTTTTTTGCTTCCGCGCTCACTCTGAAACACCTCCAGCACACGGGAGACAATTTTTTTTTTTACCGCTTCGGCGTTTAAGGGTTAACTGATATACTGAGAGGTGTTTTTTTCACAGGAATATTGATTGGTCTGTTTTGAGCAGCTGGCTTTCTCTTGTGGATGGTAACTGACTGTTATAAGGTGACTTTGTTACAAGATCTGGAATGATTTGCTTTGAGGGGTTTTGTTATGAAGAAATTGACTGATTTATATTGAGGTGGATTTGTCATAGGAGTGTTGACTGGTTTATACTGAGGTGGATTTGTCATTGGAGTGTTGACTCATTAGTTTTGATGGAATTTTATTACCAGAAAAAGAACTTATTGTTTTTAGGGAGTTTATAACATGAAGACTAATATATTTTGGGGTAGTTTTGTCGTAGGGATGGTTACTGATTTGATTCGAATTGGGTATGTCACGAAGACAGTGACTGATTTGTTTTTAGTTGCTCATGTTACGAGAATCTTGATTGATTTGTTTTGATGTAGTTTTTTATGGTATTATTGAACAATTTGTTTTGAGGTGGTTTTGACAAGAAAATGTTGATTGATTGGTTTTAACCTGATTTGTCACCTTGATAATGTCTGATATGTTTTGGATATGACTTATCACATGGAGACTGGCTGATTTATTTCAAGTTAGCTGTGTCGTAAGAATATTGACTGGCTTTGCCATTTTGATACTGTTTAATTTTTTTTAGGAGATTTTGAAATGTAAATCTTGACTGCTTTGTTCTGTAGTGGTCTGTCATGCGGAGGTTGGCGGATTTGTTCTGAGGTGCTTTGTCACGGGAATGTTGACTGATTTGTTGGGAGGTGATTTGTCAAGAGGGGAATAACTAATTCATTTGAAGGCAGGTTTGCCACAGAAATGTTGATTGGTTTGTTTTGGAGTTGTTTGTCACGTGGAGATTAACAGCTTCGTCCCGATGTGTTTTTGTCATGGGAATTCTGATCGATTTTTTTTTTTTTTTTTTTGACGTTTGTCAAGTTGCGAGCGATTGATTTTTTTAAGGTGGGTTTGTCATAGCAGTATTGAACGGTTCGTTTTAAGGTAGCTTTGTCATGTGAATATGGTTTTATTTTCTTTGAGACAATTTTGTTTTGAGAATCTTGATTGATTTTTTGAGGTGGCTTGTCATGTGGAGGTTCGCTGATTTTTTGTGTAGTTTTCTCAGCAGGTTTATTATTTGAAGACTGACTGATTAATTTTGAGGTGCATTAGGATAGGAATATTATTTGATTTGTTTTGAGTCGGCTTGGCTATGCGAATCTTGATTGTTTGTTCTCGGGTGGTTTATCACATAGAAATTTATTTATTTCAAGGTAGCTTGAAATAAATGATTTGTTTTAGAAATGATTTGTTTTAGAAGTTCACTGATTTGGTGTGAGGTGGCTTTGTTACAAAAATCTTAATTGATTTGTCCTCAAGTGATCTGTCACGTAAAGATATCCAGTTTGTTTTGAGATTTTATTAAGGGAAGGTTGATTGCTTTGTTTTAAGGTAGTTTGTCGTGTAGAATATTAATAAAATTTTTTCGCTGCCTTTGTGTATGAGACCGTGATTGATAACTACACTTGCAGATTCATACAATTTTAGTTTGCAAATCATCAGTTTTGTACTAAAAATATTATGCTATAAAAATATTTAATCACTTTATCTAAATAAGAGACTAATCCTCTTCTTCTTTCTAAAAATGGATGAGTGGCATAATACTTTTTCATTTATATTTATTTCAAAGCTTTACTTACATGGCCGCGATGAGTGACAACTTCATGAAATAAGAGATGAAAACAAAATGTACATAGAAAATAAGTACAAGAAAAAACTAAGGACAATTTATATTTTCCGTTAAAAGTGAGCGCATTTTAAACAAAAATTTGAACTCGAACAAATGATAGATTGACAAGAGCCTTTAACCATTTTGTCCTGATAATTTTTGGCTCGAACAATTTGGACTAAATAAATGTGTTTTCGAACAGCTACTGCCCAGACACGGCCCATGAAAAATTCAACAGTCTTTTATGCTTTGCTTTCTTTCGAAAAAGTTATACTCTCAGATTGATGGGAGTTCCAATGAAGTCACATCTCTTGCATCTACGTATATGCAATAATTTTATAATGCAATGCATATTTAGACAACCTCATTAATCATAACAAGCCTTTTCTTTGAGGTTTGGGCAGAGGAGCTTATGTAATGTTGGTGAACTGGTACCCGGAGGCTTCTGACTTTACAGTATTTTCTGTACTGAAAAGTGGTTGCGAGAACATTTTTGCATTTATGTTCGTGGTTAGCAGCCGAAGATACTGCAATACAAACCCAACTGGCATTCCTCTGTGCTAACCTCCAGCTGGAGGAGTGCAGAAAAGGGACAACGGCACTCATGATTGATAGGTTATTACAAAAATAATGTATAGTAAACACAATGTTTGTTATTATGACCCCATTAATATTAATTTAGGAGAGAAAACAAAGCAGTTGAGCCTCTGAAGAGAATAGTGGGCTCAGATGTAAGCACTCCGGTCGCCATAACAACAGATACTGAAGACAACAATGATGTTGGAAATTCGTGTGGTTTTTGTAAGTAATGGATGTTAGGCATAACGCACCTAAAAACATTCCTAGCACCTGAGGCATTAAGACGGGTATGTCAAGGAAAGCATATGTCATTGCAGGCTAAAGGAAGATGAATTACCAGCGCATAATCCAATACAACAGTAATACCTGAGGAGAAACATCACCTGATCAGTATCACATTCATTCTACGTGTAGCTGAATACTATAGTCATATTTAATAGCAAGAAATGGTTGGTCCTGGAAGATCACTGATCCTGAGCTATGTAAGGGCCCTTTTTGAATCACCTATACTCGGTTTTTTTCCATCTGTCCACCAGCCTGTGGTGTTTGCGTATGGTAACACTGCGTCCTGGGCTTTAGATAGTTACATTCAGCTTACATTCAACAATTATAATAATATCCTATTTCGAATATTAACGGTGTAATCCGCATATAGTAAATTATTAAAACACCTTTCAGTTGCAAATATACACCCAGATATCCTTTTATTTACCTAAAACTTACACATAGCGTAACTATCTAAAGCTCGGGACGCAATGTTACCATACACAAACACCACAGGCGGGTGGACAGATGAAAAAAAACAGAGTATAATTATGCCCAGCCAGGAATTGAAGCCACCAGAAAAAATCAGTTCTTAAATAGGCTGATTTTAGTAACTCAAGGTAAGATACAAATGAGAATGAAAAATGAAGTCCATTGCCGGCACCACATGAGGGCCCCATAGGACGTAAAATTAACCTCAGAAGACCAAATCAAGCTAGAAAAGGAAGTATGTGCATAAGACAAGGCCCGTTTTAGATGTCGAGTCTCAGGCTTAAACTCTGGCACAAATGGAATTCTCTATGAAGATTATCCTGGAACCAGAGTAGTTTGCCAGTTTAGGTTTAGAGGAAGTATGGAAACCTCTCTTGTAAACTGTACTGGATGCAGAATATGTAAAATGACTGCAGATTTAGGAGCTCTCTCTCTCTCTCTCTCTCTCTCTCTCTCTCTCTCTCTCTCTCTCTCTCTCTCTCTCCGGAGTTTGGGGATTCATGAAATTTGTGTTAAATTTTAATTTTGAATTTGTCCAATCAAGTTTTGTTTATATTCACCTACATGTTAAGGTATGGTTAAATCATAAATCTAGTGTAACCCCGAAGAAGGCCAGGAGAGCGAAGAAAGCTAAGTCTACACATATAAGAAGCCATTGTTGGATCCATTTCTTTAAGGCATTGTTAGGCGTATTTAGTGGTAGTGCCATCACCAATGCAATTATTTATCAGGGCCATGGTGGTTCCGCAACGAATGCTAAATGTTCATGTTTCAAAGTTGTTGTGTATCACTGAAGGTGTTTGGCGCGATTGTTAAAAGTGTCGCATGAGTCAAATATTTATCAGGCATATGGTGGTTCTGCAACGAAGGGATTAAAATGTTCATGAGCGAATTTTAACGAATTTTGGCGCACGTCATTAATATTTAACAGTTACTGAGGAGGGGAGACCTTAAGTTTAAGATTCTAATGGCCGGTTAAATCTATTCTACTGGCGTCGTAAGAGGGGCTGGTTAAGTAAAGCAATTAATTTTGTTTTGGAAAATTATTCAAGTTTGGGTAACTAATTTTGTTTAGGAGAATTATTCAGGTTTGGGTAATTAATTTTGTTTTGGAGAATTATTCAAGTTTGGGTAACTAATTTTGTTTTGGAGAATTATCCAAGTTTTGGTAACTAATTTGTTTTGGAGAATTATTCGAGTTTGGGTAATGTGGGTTTGGAGAATTATTCAGGTTTGGGTAATTAATTTTGTCTTGGTGAATTATTCAAGTTTGGGTAACTAATTTTGTTTTGGAGAATTATTCAGGTTTGGGTAATTAATTTTGTTTTGGAGAATTATTCAAGTTTGCGTAACTAATTTTGTTTTGGAGAATTATTCGGCAGGATAATCTTGTACATTGGTAGTCATGCATAAAAAACATTTGGGTCATTTAATGTGAGAATTGTTGATTGCTGGGCAGTGGTTTGTGTGTGTAGGGTGTACTTAACTAGGGTTCTTACATTCTTACCTTTCTTTAAAAAAAAGATATATGTATATTATATATATATAATATATATATATATATATATATAGATATATATATATACATTTATATATATATATATATATATATATATATATATATATATAGCTATATGTTGTGATGGTTCCGAGATTTGTGCCATTTCTTCAGGAGGGGCGTAATTTTGTGGTTGGTATGCAAAACTACATCTGGGTGAGTTTGTCCAGGGTAATGGCTGATTGGCAAATTTTGAGGGGTTCAAGATCGTGTTCGTGGGTTGGTAACAAAATTTGGTAGGATTGTGGTGTCCTAGCTAGGGACCCTGATGAACCACAGTAAAGGGTTAATAGCAATTAGAGGGGCAGGCGTGCTCAAGCTGGGAGAGCAGTGCAACATTTTTTAAGCCTCATGGTGTATTAATTCAGGTTCGTAGGATCATTTCCCAGTCTGTTTGCCGCTTGCAGTAAGGCTTAAGTAAATAAAACTGGGACATGAGATATTGATGCATTCAGGGTTGCTCCCTAGGCTTGAAGGATCTTTGTGATGTCGCAACTGAGTAAGGTACTGGTAGTTGTCTTCACGGAGTGGTGCAGGTTCTTGGCAACTCATTGGCCAGAGCTGAATCCAAGAAAATGGACCCTTAAGGGGGCCGGCAGGCTAATGCCCTTTTTTAAGGACAGGACTTTGATATTCATACCACTTAATAAGGTGACTTGGGACATCTCCAAACCGCATATGATTTTCGCCTCTGACCTTCGGTTTTGTGACGCCAGGGTGATTTATCCCGAAAATAACCATTTTTCAAATTCTATCTCCTCCCTTGATATTTAATATTAAGACCTGGGATTACTACCATATATAGACCTAATGTAGACCTCCAATCGAATGGAGAGTTTTTTTTCTAAAAGTCATTTTTTTGCTAGATATGAATTTTTCAATATGGTCAAAAAATAACCCTATAAATCAGGAGAAAAAAATTTATAAAAAAAATACGAAACAAAAATTGGAAAAAAGGGCTCTATTTGATTGTTCTATAATGTCTTTCTGAGTTATATACCAAATTCCAATGTTATAGCTTTAAAACTAAGTGAGAAGATAGATTTTGAAGGTTAATAAGTATAGTTTTGAGATACGGGCATTCAAAGTTTTCCTTCGTATTTCTATAAAGACAATATTAATAAATAATGATTATTATGAATGTATATTTGTTTTTTGTGTATTAATAAACCAAAACTATTTTATTTATCATAATTTAATCATAAATGATGATCCCTTTGCTCATATATCGCAGCCTGGGGCACTGCTTGAGGCAAGATGGGGCACTCCTTCCTACACAATTCTCTCTCTCCCCTTCACTAAAACTGCTTATTTCAGCGAATTTTCTTCTTCTGTGTGTTAGCGAGATGTTTTCCTTGTATTTTCCTCTTTGGCATGATGAAATTCTTGCCCGAAACAAAGATAAACAAACGTAATTGCGAGAGAATGTCAAGAGGTGAAACTCGAAGGCGTACACTTTTTTTACAAAGACAATTTAATAAATCATGATTATTATTCCATTTTGGGTATTAAAAAACCAAAACTTTGTTATTTATCATAAATGAAGATCTCTTTGCTCAAAGATCATAGCCTTAGGCACAGTGTGACGTGTGCTGTCAAGCAAGACGGGGGCGTTACTAAGCAACCCTCCCCTCTCTCTTCACTAACTACGCATATATTATGATATTCTGTAATAATACTTGAGCGATTTTTCTTCGTCTGTATGTTAGCGAGATGTTTCCCTTGTCTTTTCCTCATTGGCATGATGAAATTCTTGCCGAAACATACATAAACATACGTGAAAGCAGGCGAATGTCAGACGTGAAATGGAACGTGTAGACTACCTGACGTCTGTGATCGCACTAAATCAGGACTGGACTTGGTAGCTTGAGCCTGAAGTCTCCTTCTCGACTCGGGGAATGTCTACAGATGCCATTTCTCCCAATTTCTTTGACAATAATTATCAAAATTTACGATAATAGAAGAAATATTGCATTTTCTTGTACGGATCAATGTTTTAGGCTTATTGAGTTACGTTAACTAATTACCCTGTAACTACGAAAGTAAGAGGAATTTTGACGAAATATTTCGTATACGTATTCTCAATTGCCATATGAAGCTCCATGAATTTTTTCATGACTTTGCATTTTTCGCCCTATACCTCCATATATAGAGGTTCCGGCCGGCCCCCTTAAAGTTGTGCAATTGAGGGAGGGTTTGAGAGCTAGAAGCCTCCCAATGGGGGGGGAACAAATCTGAATTGTATCAGCGTCTAAGTGAGTCACTAGAGAAGGAGGGCAGGAGTGTTCAGGAATTTTTAAAGGAACTCGAGGTCAGGCACGACAGTGAGATCAATCAGGACCATGAGGCAGGAGAGGACATTGGGCATTCCCAGAGGAGGAGGAACATTTAAATGTGGGGGATAGTGCATCAGTTATTGGTAGGCAATCTGTTGCTTCAGGGGGCTCTAAACAGTCGAGCGTGAGTTCTACTGGGAGTAGGTGTGTGTTGGTAGCTGCTTCTAGAGCCAGGTTGGAAGCAAAATTACAGAAGTTCTAAGAGCTGCCGGCCATAGAGCGAGAGGAAGAAGGGAGAAGCTTAGGTTGGAGGCAGAGATAGCTGAGGTGGTGGCAGAGGAGAAGGTTTTACAACAATTTGATGAAAATGATAGAGAAATAACTCCCGTTACTAGGATAAGGGAGCACATAGACCCTGACATGGACAGGAGTGAACAACCCATGGGTTTGGGTGCAGTAGCACCTGAAGTCAACTCAGGTGGGAATAACCAAGGCGACTTAAGTAATAAGGAAATCTTGCAGACATTAATCTCTTGCAGCATCAAAAGCTTGATGCCCAAGCAGGATATGGCTAAGTTTGATGGAGATTATACAAAGTATTTTAGATTCATCCGCTCATTCGATGACATATTTAGCAGCCAGTTGACAAATGATAAGGAAAGGCTGAGGTATCTGGATTTATACACAATGAGGTGCCAAATGAGATAGTGGCAGCTTGCCTCCGTTTAGATGCTTCAGAGGCTATAGGCAGGCAAGAAAATTGCTGGAGGAGCGATACAGCAACCTTGAGCAGATAGCCACCACATACGTGGATAAGGTAATCAAATGGAAGGACATGGGGGAAAATAATGCAGAAGACTTTGATGAGTATGCGATGATGTTAAAAACCTGCAGAAATGCAATTTCGTGCATCCCTTAGGTGTCGCCGAATTGCAGAACCCAAAAACAATGAGGTTGATCCTGAGCAAATTCCCATCTAGTGTGCGGGATCGATGGTGTAGAGTTGCCGACAAGATAATTAGTGAGAGAGACGAAGCAGACCATACAGTTTGATGATTTAGTTAGTTTCATTGAAGGGGAGGCTAGGGTCTTAAAAAATCCCTTGTTTGGGCGCCACCTGTTTGAAAGTGGTAAAAGGGGGGCCACCCCTGGGTTAGGAGAAGGTTCGGCTCCAAGCAAATCAGAGGGTTTAATGAGGGCAAGGAAAGATTCATGTAACAAAATTGGGGATGCTCCACTTTCATGTTGGCACTGTAAAGGACCACATATAATAGATGAATGCGACCAAATAACTAAAATGGGGCATGAAGACAAACTAAACACCATTATGGAATTGAGGCTTTGTTTTGGTTGTTTGAGAAATGATCATATGTCCCAGTATTGCAGATACAGGAAAAGGTGCAATGTATGTAACAAAAACCATCCAACTCTGTTGCACGACACCAGGAAGCAGAAGTGGTGGAACCAGAGAGCGCAAATAGGGCCTTAGTGGTTCAGGGTGAAGGTACGCATGACAAAATTGCTATGTTCAGAGCAGTTAAGGGGGGTAGTGCCAATAAGGGTTAGGTCAAGGGAAGGAAGGGAGGTTGTGACGAGGGCCTTTTTGGACAATGGGAGTTCTACATGCTTTCATTCAGAGGCCTTAATGAAGACATTAGGTTGCACTGAGATGCAAGACGTAAAGGTGAGTGTTGAAACCATCAATGGAACAGGGGAAATTGCATGTAGCCTAGTCTCAGGATTGTCAGTATTAGACTACGAGGGTAAGAATTGCATTACACTCCCCCCAGTGTTAAGCACCTCCCGCATACCTATCGATGAGTGTGATGTGGTCAAGGCCGGAGATCTGGAACGCTGGCCACATCTGCAAGAAATAGATATCCCAGATGTGGATGCTGAAGCGGGATTACTAATTGGAAACAATGTTCCTCACATACTTGAGCCGAGGGAAGCCATTACGAACATTATTGGGCTGGGTAGTCTGTGGGGCAAAGGGCAAGAGGTGTCAAGAGCACATCAATAGCATCCAAGTAACAAGCAGGCGTTTGGAGTTAGACCGCATGCTGGTGGAAGATTATAATCGAGACTTCCATGACGTGGCATCTCCCAAAAGGGAAATGTCCACAGAAGATAAGAAATGGCTAGATCTAAATCAAAAGGGGGTTAGAACTGTAGAGGGGGTTTATGAGGTGCCACTGCCTCTGCGTGACAATCTTGGACCCTTGCCAGAAACAAGAGACATTGCATTGTGCCGTATGCACAGCCTTCGTAAGAAGGTAATGAAGGATAGTACCTACGCTAAGCAATACAGTACCTTCATGACCAAGATGCTACAGAAAGTATATGCTAAGCGAGTGACATCGGCTAGCCAGGAAAATGTATGGTATATCCCTCATTTTGGTGTGCAACATACAGACAAGCCAGACAAGGTCCGTGTTGTATTTGACTGTGCGAGCAGGGTGGAGGGCACGTCGTTGAATGACCTAATATTGCAAGGACCCGATATGATGAACTCTTTGCTGGGTGTGTTGGTTAAGTTTAGGGGAGGTCTGTTTGCCTATACAGGGGATATAAATACAATGTTTTACCAGGTAAGGGTACCAGAACATCAGTGGGACTACCCCAGGTTCTTTTGGTGGGAAAATAGTTTCAATGAGGAGCCAACTGAATTCAGAATGGCTGTACATCTGTTTGGGGCCTGTTCATCACCAAGCATTGCGAATTTTGTGCTGAAACAGACAGCAAGCGACTTTGGGAATGGGTTCTCCGAGGGAGCACGGGACACCGTTGCTAACAATTTCTATGTAGATGACTGTTTGAGAGCCGAGGATCGTCAAGATGCCTTAAGTAATTTGTTAGAGGTTAAGAAGCTTTGCAAAAAAGGGGGATTTACATTGACGAAGTTCAGTAGCTCATGCGTGGAGGTTTTGTCATCCATCCCAAGGGAGTGGTACGGTAAGGGCATTTCAGGGTTCATAGATGGATCAGAGTCACATAAGACAAAGGCATTAGGAGTACAGTGGGACTTGGCCACAGATGAATTGGGTGTCCAGGCAGATCTAGTTTCAGTTCAAAGGACTAAACGCGGCTTGTTGTCAGCCATAGCCTCGATTTACGACCCCCTCTGCATATTGGCACCAGTTTTAATTGAGGGACGGATAATTGTGCAGGACTTGTGTAGATTGAAGATAGGCTGGGACATGGGATTGGACTCCGACACCACTGACCGCATCAGGGTGTGGGTGAACAAGTTGAATCAGACCAGAGGGATAAGTGTGCCAAGATGCCTAAAGCTTATTGGGCGGGAGTCAGCTACCCTAATACAGCTGCATCTGTTCTTGGATGCAAGCATCATGGCTTTAGGAGTAGTGGCATGCTTGTGGGTCACAGATCAGTGAGGAAATGTATCATGTAGATTCATTATGGGAAAGGCAAGGGTAGTGCCCTTGAAGAATGTTTCAGTACCCCGCCTAGAGCTTAGTGCAGCTGTACTAGCTGTAAGACTTGAAACCACAATTCTGGCCATGGTAGATTTCAAGGTGGATGAGGTCTATTATTGGACAGATTCAACAACTGTCTTGCGTTATATTCGAAATGATCAAGCAAGGTACAAAA
This sequence comes from Macrobrachium nipponense, assembly GCF_015104395.2. Classification (NCBI taxonomy): domain Eukaryota; kingdom Metazoa; phylum Arthropoda; class Malacostraca; order Decapoda; family Palaemonidae; genus Macrobrachium; species Macrobrachium nipponense. Next base: position 47,358,329 of record NC_061087.1, read on the forward strand.
CATTTGTAGCCAACCGCGTCTGTATGATAAGGGAAGGTAGTGATCAGAATGAGTGGCGGTACGTTAACTCTGAATGGAACCCAGCAGATGATGCATCACGCTCCAAGCAGTCGGAAAGGTGGAGAACAGGGCCGGGTTTCTTGCTGAAGGAGGAGTGTTTTTGGCCAGCAGAGCCAGCCCACATGTCCAACAATGTGGAAGGACTAGAAGTTAGGCATGAGATAGGTCCCAAAAGGGCGCAAGTCTACCAAACAATTAGCTACAGGGTTGGGTTGGATCGTAGGCAGACAGGGTTGCATAAAATCATCCACCACTACTCAAAGTGGATCCGGCTACTCAGAGCAGTAGGTTGGGTCATATTATTTGCCAGATATTTAATGTACAAACACAAGCAGCAGCTTAGCGAGCTAAACATGCATTTGTCCACACAAGTTATGAGCTTGGCAGAGACTGTGGTTGTGCAGGTAGCACAGAGTATGGCTTATGAGGTAGAAATAGCAAGTTTTGAGAAGGGCAGCACCATCAGGGTTTCCAGCTCCTTAAGAAAATTTAAACCAATCCTGAGAAATGGACTATTATGCATTGGAGGGAGGTTATCACTGGCAAATATCGCCCAAGAGAAAGGAATCCAATTATTCTGCCATATAAGGGCCACTTGACTGACATGGTTATCCAGTATAATGCAGCAGTGAGGCGCGTGCTAGGGAAATGCATCAAGTGTCGCAGGGTACATGGAAAGGTAATTGAACAGCAAATGGCCGATCTACCACCTGATCGCGTGGAGTCAGGGAAACCACCCTTCTATCGCACTGGGGTGGACTTTTTTGGGCCATTCTTCGTGAAAAGGGGCAGAGCGCAGATAAAGCATTGGGGAGTTATATTCACCTGCTTGAACATGAGGGCCATATACTTGGAAGTAGCGTCAAATCTCACATCAGACTCATTCATTAGTGTCTTCAGGTTTTTGGCTCGTCGTGGACAGGTTGGGACGATTAGATGCGACTGCGGCACTAATTTTGTGGGATCATGGAAGGTTCTCGACTCCAGTTATGAGCTCTTGGGAGAAAACAAGGTGCAAAATGAGTTGCTCCAGTGTGGGGTGGAATTTGTTTTCAATCCCCCAGGCGCTTCGCATTTTGAAGGAGCATGGGAACGATTGATAGGTACTGTGAGGAGGGTCCTAGATGTAGTCTTGGGGACACCGCAATTGGATTATGAAGGATTGGTAATTTACTAACCGGCATCATTCTGATGTACGGATAGGAAATGTTTTCGATTACATCACAAGATTGAACGCAGCTACCTATTGTATGCCGACTGATTTTTTTTTTATACTTTTTAGAAATATGGATTGCAGTGAAAATATTGTTCGTCAAAGACAGAAGAATTATATATCGGATCTGTAGGAAGAGCACTAATTACTTCTTAGTCAAATTTAGGGATGTAGGGCGACTTGGTGACAGTGTTACAAACACGTGAGGAAATGAAGCCAGTTAGAAGTAGCGAGAGGAGACTTTCACCTGGGAAACTCGCGGGCGAAATGAGGTGATCTCGCCAGAAACAAGCCGAGTTTTTGGTGTAGTTTTGAATATTATTTTCAGGGCCACATTGTGGATTGATTGGTGGGGAAAAGATTTTCTTTAATTTATACGTGGCAAGTAGAGAAAACAGACTATGGATTGGATAAATTTTGGGGACGCTATATTGAGTTATTACAAAGATATGCACGGTGTTGGGGTGGGCTTCTGTCAGAAGCCCTCGATACCTAGTATGAGAGGGATGGCTGGCTTCTCCCAGAAGCTCCAAGACCGGAAAGGGTTAAAGAAAAAAACATAACATTTGAAAATTCAAAGCTGTTTAGTCTATGATAGCTATCACATAGTTTAATATGAAGGTTACATTTTTTTTTATATATTTTTGAAATATTCAGCATAGCAGTTTTCAAACCAGGACCAAGACAACCTCTAACCTATTATATTTTCCATCATGTCATCATGAATACTCACTTATGAGGCAATTTTCTGATAATTTTGGGTCTGTTTCGACCCTGTGACACTAATAGGACTAGTTTGCACTGTTGTCACGATAACTCATATTTGTCAGGCTTGAAAGTCTTCAGACTATCAGAAATCGTCAGCAGATCACTTAATGCCCACTTTCCAGCTGTAAAATTAAATTTGACACACTGACAGGAGTTAGTTTCGTAAAAACCTCATGACCTTCTTTCTTTGTTTTCAGGGAGGCACAAAAATGAAAGCCACAGTCTTGTGTCTGCTTATTTGAGCAACCAAAGCCAGCACGGTATGGACATCCATATTAACATCTCTCTTGAGATCTCTGGCATTCTCCGGCGTCCACTATGAGGCACCACTCTATACATCAGCTAACAATCCTTTAGAATCAACATATTTATATAGTAGCTTAAAAATAAGTTCTACAGCAACAGGGAGAACAGAGATGGACTGTAGTTACTGCAGTCTGCAGATGTTCCACTCTGTGAAACAGGCACTGCATTACTAATTTTATGCTCATCGGCAAAGATACTACATGGACATAAATATCTATAGAATCTACTAAACATGGGAGACAACACGCTAGAAAAATCCCTAATCACAAATAGAAAAAACCATTAAGATCTTCTCCACCCCAGCTATCAAGATTATCAAGAATTTTCTTAATATCATTGGAGTGAAGTGCAAATTTTGTAAAAAGAGGTTCAATATGCATACATATAGGAAGCAGCTAGGAACCTGTGACACTAATTTAGACTTGACATGCCATTTGCAAGGGTTTTGATTGCAGATAGATTTTAGTGCTGCTTTTGATTTATTAAATCACAATGTACTTAGGCATAAACTTCAGATTCTTGGAGTGGGTGGATATGTTTTATGATTACTTCAAGATTTCCTTACAGGTAGGCAGCAGTGAGTTGCTGTGGATGGAATTTTTACAGAACCAAGACCTATTGTGTCTGGAGTTCCACAGGGCAATGTTCTTGGCCCACTGTTACTATTAATGTATGCAAGTGACATTGTTGTTGGCCTGGAAAACATGAGCGTTCAATATGCTGATGATGCAACACTTGTAGGTGTAGTAAAGTCTCCACCAATGAGAAATGAAGCTGCCCTCTGGGATTGGTGTAGTCGGTGGGTTATGAGGCTGAACTCCAGTAAAATGAAAAAGCTATTGATTAGCAGATCCCATACAGAATTCCCATCTCATCTTCCCCTTCAGGTGGATGGAACTTTACTGAACGAGTTTGAAGCTTTAATAATTCTTGGTGTAACTATTGACTCACATCTAACTTTTGAGAAACATCTAATGAAAGTTTCAGCACATGCTGCACAAAAGTTGGGTATCGTTTGAAAGGCCTCATATATTTAAAACAGTGATAAAATCAATGCAACCTGTTTTAGGTCATTTGTACTTCATTTACTAAAATACTGTTCTCGGATGTGGATGTTTGTTCCTGCCAGTGATTTGTGATGATTGGTTTCTGTTATCTAATAGTAGTAGTTATGACTTGGACCATCGATAGATAGTCTCTTGTTTGTCACTTTTTCATAAGTTGTATTTCAACATAGATCTTTCACTTTCATAATTGATCCCTGATCCCCTTTATCTGCCGAGAGCAACTAGATTCGCTGAACAGCAGCACACAATATGCAGTAAATGTGCATCGCTGTCGAACTCCTCAGTTCCAGAGGTCCTTTACTCCTCATACCGCTGGACTGTGGAACGGAACAGCCTCCCAGAGGAAGTCGTGCAGTTGGGACTTCAGAAGTTCAAGCGAAGGTACAATACATTACTACCCTAGTACTAGTCTTCTTGCATTTAAATACATTTTTATCTATCTGGTAATTTATTAATTTTTTTCCTTTTTTTTAGTAAGTGGGATCACTTCTTTCTGTATTTTACTGTACGTCCTGTACTTCATAATGAACACCATATTCTTTGGACACTTAAATTTGAAGTCACCTGCCCATGTGGGTGTGTTCCATGTGAATAAGTTTCATCTCCTGAATAATGTATAGCTTATATAAGATATATAGATATATAACTATATATATATATATTATATATAGATATATATATATAGTTATATATATATATATATATATATAAATATATATAACAAATATATATTATATATATATATATCTATATATATAATAAATATTATATATATATATATATATATATATATATATATAGTATATATATATATACGATTATAATTATATATATTATATATAACATAAAAATAATAGATTATATTTATAAAATATATGTATAACTGAATCACGAAAGTTTGGAACGTGATAAATCCATAAATAAAGGTATAAGCCACGAAGGAAAGATAAACAACGGAGTTTCTGCAAGATCTTTCGACTAGACATCCTTTATTAAGCAGACAAACTGACTTATATGAGAAATTCAGAGTACAGGAAAGGTCATATAAATGACAGATAGGGATTATAAAGAGATTAGCACCTAGAATCCAACACACTGGAGAATGAGTAACCTTTCCAAACAAGCATAAACATTATTAATAATGTTAGCTCTATTTCATATAAACTTTCAAAATATATCACTAAGATCTTATCCCCGCTACTTGGAACCATCTCCGATTCTCATATATATAATTCTCTAGATTTAGTTGATAAATTAAACAATATTACTTTTTGCCCCACTGATAGATTCGTTAGTTTTGATGCATGTTCTCTTTTTACTAAAGTCTCTATAGATTCTATTTCAGAATATCTTAGTAATGAACTAACTCAGCGTGAATTACCTCTACCTGTAAGTCACATTATTTCACTCACTAGGTTGTGCATTTGTGATTGTAAGTTTATATTCAATGGTGAATTTTATCAACAAATATTTGGCATGGCAATGGGCAATCCTTTATCACCACTCCTCTCAAATTTGTACATGGAATTCTTTGAAAACGATTTTTACCTAATATCATTTATATTCCTGTAAAGTGGTATACATATGTTGATGATATTTTAGCTGTTCTGCCTGCTGGTATTAATGTAAATGATTTACTCTCTAAATTAAGTGACCAGGTACCATCGATTAAGTTTACTCTGGAATTGGAAAAAGACAATTGTCTCCCTTTCTTAGATGTTTTGATACATAGAGAACCACTTCAATGTAAATTCAGTATTTATAGGAAACCAACAAACAACATAACTTATGTTCATTTATATTCAGGCCACCATCAAAACATCTAAATATCAATTTTTTCTTCTATGTTTTTATGAGCATTGCGCATTGTTAGTCCCCAATATTTGGATCAAGAAATTTAATACATAAGAAAAATAGGGAAAGATTTATGTTATCCTCCACATATATTACATATTTGCTATAATAAAGCCCACAAAAAGTTTTAAAGTGTAAGTAACACGGAGAAAGAAAATTCTAAGAACATTCTCAGTTTGCCTTATTTTAACGGATTTGAAACCATTAAATCATTGTTAAAAGCCTTTAAGGTCAACCTTGTTTCTTCCTATAATAACACACTAAAAGGAATGTTCATAAAAAATTACCCCAGGGAAAGCAACAACATAATATATAAAATTCCATGTATGGACTGCCCCTCCTTTTATCTCGGACAGTTGAGCAAGGGCTTAGAAGTAAGATTAAAACAGCATAAATATTCTGTCAGAACTGGGAAAACATCTAATGCAATATTCATTCATTTAAGTGAAAACAACCACAGGATAAATTGGATTGGTAGTTCAGTAATTGCAAGATCAAAAGATATCTTATCAGAATATCTTTTAGAATCTGCTTTAATACAACTTACTTCCCAATGTAACTTTGATTAGTCGTGGCCTGTTCCATTTAGACCCTTGTATTTGTAACATGTTTAAGAATGACCTCAAAAATATAATTACAGACTTAAATACAAATTAGTTGCCTTAGAGACATTTTCTTTGTATATGTATGTTTAATATGTTTTGTGAAGAAGTTTTTGTTACCAAAGATCTGAATTTGGTCAGTTGTCGCCTTGTATAATCCTTTAATTCTCCTGTCCCTGTGTCTGAGCAGTTAGATTTAATCTTTTGGTTCTTAAATTGTACCCATGTTTATACTTCTTTGGAAAGGATACTCATTCTCCAGGTGTGTTGGATTCTAGGTACTAATCTCCTTATAATCCCTATCTGTCATTTATACGACCTTTCCTGTACTCTGAATTTCTCATGTAAGTCAGTTTGTCTGCTAAGTAAAGGACGTCGAGTTGAAAGATCTTGCAGAAACTCCGTTGTTTATCTTTCCTTCGTGGCTTATACCTTTATACACACACACATATACTCTATATATATATATATATATATATATATATATATATATATATATATATATATATATATATATATATAAATATATAAAGATAATGTCACGGAGGAAAATGAAAAGATGAGAATTACCGAGATCTTTTGGTTTTAACGACCCTTTACTTAGGGCAAAACTGATTAGAACAAAGAGAAACACAGTAGAGGTAAACACATACCAACAGGCAATACAGGATTAACAAAGGTCCAATTCACTTTAAAGAAACGAAAAAATGCCCGTGGCTAGATTAAAGATTTAGAAACAGTCACCACTTGTGGTCACAGGTAATTTAATCAGACAACAATACATTTATAAAAACAAGAAGTCATATACAACCGGACAGTACAAATTTAGCAAATTCCAGATGGATAGATTAAGGATTTAGGAGGGATGCGGTCGAAGGCAATTTAATTAATTGTATTAGTAACATGAAATTTACAAAAATGTTCAAACAATGAGTGAAAAACGAACATAAAAATATAGCGTGCAAGAGAGAGAGAGAGAGAGAGAGAGAGAGAGAGAGAGAGAGAGAGAGAGAGAGAATAATAATAACTAAAAACATGCGGGACTAATTAATTAGTAGTTAATTCATTTATTTTAAGGTCCTTCATAAACATTTTACAAATATATGGGTTCAAATTAGTGATTTGTATAATTGCTGATTTCAGTAAATTTCTTGAAACATAATCATTAGGCCTAACAATTATAGAGCTATCACCCCAATTTATACAATAAGATTTTTCGCTCAGGGTGGGTAAATAGTGCATTTGAATTCTGGGCTGTTCTAACTGAATACATATGCTGCTTAATTCGTAAATCTAAATTTTTGCTTGATTGACCGACATAAAAAAAAGATGGGCAATCCTTACAAGGAATTTTGTAAATGAGGTTGTTATTTCTTACAGGACTATTCTTAATTAGCATACCTTTAATGGTATTGTTATAGAGAACACAACATTAACATTAAGAGATTTAAGTACTGAGTAAGGTAAAGCTAAGTACATTTTTAGGAGTTTTTCGTTATTAACAACACTATAAAACTTTTTGTGAGCTTTTTGATAACATAAATCAATTACATGAGGTGAGTAACAGAGATTATTTCCTATTTTTTATGTATCCTATTTCTTGGTCAAGATATTGTGGACTCATAATCCGCAAAGCATGTAAGAACATGGAAGAAAAATTTTAAAATTGAATATTAAGATGGTGGCCAGAATAAAAATGTACATATGTTAAAATTTTTTGTGGGTTTCCTATAAATACTGAATTTACATTGGAAAGATTTTCTATGTATTAATACATCTAGAAAAGTGATAACATTATTTTCAATTTCAACAGTGAATTTTATGGATGGCACTAAATTATTCAATTTAGACAATAAATCTTTTACATCGATACCAACAGGTAAGAGAGACAGTCAGCATAGTAATACCTGGATAAAAGGGGCAGTCACAGAGTAATACCTAGATAAAAGTGAGTCACTACAGTAATACCACCTGGATGAAAGGGGCAGTCAGTACAGTAATACCTGGCTAAATATGACAGTCACTACAGTTCACCACAGTAATGACTAGATAAAAGAGACAGTACAGTAATGCCTGGATAAATGAGACAGTCATCATAGTAATACATGGGGGACAGTCACCAAACTAATGTCTGGAAAAAATGGACAGTTACCACAGTAATACCTGGATAAAAGGGACAGTCGCCACAGTAATAACTGGATAAATGGGACAGTTACAAGAGTAATATCTGGATAAATTGGACTGTCACTACAGTAATACTTGGATAAAAGAGACAGTCAATACAGTAATACCTGGATAAATGGGACAGTCAGTACACTCATACCTGGATAAAAGGTACAGTCACCATAATAATACCGGGATAAATGTGAAAGTCACAAGAGTAATATCTGGATAAATGGAACTGTCAGGAAAGTAATTACTGGGTAAAAAGGACAGTTGCTATAGTCATTTCTGGGTGAAAAGGGAGTCACCACTGTGGCGACTGTCCCTTTTTACCCATTAATATGTATGTATGTATGTATATATATATATATATATATATATATATATATATATATATATATATATATACATACATACATATTAATGGGTAAAAAGGGACATTGCCACAGTGGTGACTGTCCCTTTTCACCCAGAAATGATATATATATATATAATCTATATATATATATATATATATATATATATATATATATATATATATATATATATACATAATATATATATATATATATATTATATATATATATATATATATATTAGAGAGAGAGAGAGAGAATGTTAATGGACACGAAAAGTGTTGCTGTCAACCAACACAGAACAATTATATATATAAATGTTAAAATGACTCAGAATTAAGAAATTTACAATTTCAACAGATAAACAAGCCAATATTTAACAAACAGAATGTAAGAAGCACGCTGCTGCCGTCCAGGAGGGGAACCAAGGACTGAATGACATCAGACAAAAACAAAGACAGGGGCAAACCCAAGACAGGTACAGTGTTTTAGAGGTAGTTTGGTTGTTTAAAGTAGGAACAAGCCTCCTAAATAATGATTAAGTTATTGCTAACTGATGAGGTGAAGTGGCTCTGGAGAGAATTTCAAGATATTTATATTCGATATCTTGTTTAAAATTTTTGGCATGGTCCCGTACATTAGAAAATTCTGGATTAGTTACCATGGTACCCGTTCTATAACCAACTCCCTGATGACAATCAATTCTCAATTTTAGTAGTGGGTGAGAAACCCCACATATTTCCCCACCTTACATTTGGGGCAAGTATGTAAATAAACGACATTGGAAGAAACCAGGGAGCTTGCTTTGTCTCTATATCTAAAAAAGAACCAGTGGTTAACGGGTTCTTGGGTGCGGCTCAACTGTTAACTGCCAGAAGATACGGGTGGATAAGATCATTTAGCTGAACATGAAAAGACTTATCATGAAGAAAAGGAACACTAAAGTAAAAAGCTAACTAGAGTACATTAGGAACCCTAAAAATAGCAGCAAACATACATTTAATAAAGTTATATCTGTTAAAAAAAACTTAGATGGTAGCAATTTTCTAAAATATTCTTTAGAAAAATGAGATTTCTTGTTGGAAACCAAACCAAGTGGAGAATAAGGTATAGGACTTGTAGAAGAGTACTTAAAAGAATATAATTCTGAATTGAAATGAAAACTGATAATAAAAATTTGTACCTAAATCGGTAAATGTTTGTTTTGTAAAAATAGAAGCCTTGCTCATTTTGAGACACCAATATACCTAAAATGGCAAGTTTATTGTTGTTTTTAGTAATGTATCGTGAACTTAATGTTGGTATGGGCTAAATTGGCATATTCAAGAAACTGATCAGCTTGCTCTTTATTGTAAAATAAAGGCAGAAAAGAGAGGGGACAGTTGTCCAGCAAATGTTCCTCTAGGTGACACATAAAGATGTTAGAAAAAAGTAAGAAGCGATCTGTTTCTTACATTCTGTTTGTTAATTTTTTTTATAATCTGTAACCTTCTTAATTCTGAGTCATTTTAATATATTATAATTGTGCTTTTCAGCTTTGAAAAGGAGGTTGTGTCCTCGAAACGTCAGCTTGTTGTAGGCATTTTTTTCTACTGAGATTGGCATGCAACATCCTTGCCTTTTCATAAGTTATCACCAACAACACTTTGCTATGAGTTCTTTCTTATGTTCTATGGTGTTTCTCACCTTTTATTAGAGAGGGCTGACACTTGGAACTTTCTTTGGACTCATGATGGCTTATTTAGTAGATGCACTCCAAAAAAAACACAAAACAACACAAAAAACTGATGAACGCAAAAGCAGAATGAGCCACGAGAGGACACGGGATGCTTTGTTTGGGCGCTTGGTACGGGGTCTAGTCACGCAGTGAGGCCCTGGAAGGGGCGTTTGCAAGTGTATTAAATCCTTGGAAATGTACAAAACCCGAGACAAAATTTCGTCAGAAAAAGTTTATGAAAACCCAACCGTACACAAATCAGGGCAAATGAAAACCAAGGTTCCACTGCATATAACATTACCTATAGGATTATATTGTATCTAGTTCACCTTGAACAAAATTACTAAGTTGGTCAAAATTGTCTTGACACCCCCTCAATCAGATGGTCCTCAAGTCATCTCTGCTCCCTGATACCTTGATAATCTTGATAGCTGGGGTGGAGAAGATCCTGAAGGTTTCTTCCCTTTGCTTTTTAAAAAGTTTCTAGTGTGTTGTCTACCAAGATTACTGGATTTAATTATTTTTATGTCGATGCAGTCTTTGTCATGAGCACAAGCTCAGTAATACTGTGCCTGTTCCAAAGAGTGGCATCTCTCCAGACTATTCTCCCTATGTTCTCCAAAGTTGCTGAAAAACTTATTTCTAAGCCACTATATAAGTATGTGGAATCTAAAGGATTGTTAGCTGCATATCGGAAGCACTTAGGTACCGGCGATGCTCTGTTATATTTTATATGTCATTTGCAAGGGAATCTTGATATGAATGTTTTTTTTTGGTGCTGCTTTCGATTGAGTAAATCACAATGCTCTTATTTATAAACACCAGAATCTTGGAGTGGGTGGATACGCTTTAGGATTACTTCAAGATTTCCTTACAGGCAGGCAGCAGCGAGTTGCTGTGCATAGGATCTTTAGTGAACTAAGACCTATTCAGTCTCGAGTTCCACAGGGCAGAGTTCTTGATCTAATGTTATTTTTAGTGTACTTTACAAGTGCTATGGTTGTTGGCCTGCAAAACGAGTTTGTTCAGTATGCCGACGATTCAGCACTTGTGAGTGTAGTAAAGTATCCACTTATGAGAAATGAAGCTGCCCTCAGCCTCAATCGGGACATGGATTGGATCAATGAATGGTGTAGTTGGCGGAGTATGAGGCTGAACTCCAGCAAAACGAAAATACTATCGATTATCAAATCTCATACAGATTTCCCACCCCATCCTACCCTTCAGGTGGATGGAACTTTGCTGAATGAGTCTGAAGCTTCAACTATTCTAGGCATAACTTTTGACTCACATCAAACTTTTGAGAGACATCAAGTGAAAGTTTCAGGAAATGCCACACAAAAGTTAGGTATTGTTTGTAAGGCCTCGTATATTTATAACAGTGATAAAATCAATGCAACCTGTTTTAGGTCATTTGTACTTCATTTACTGTTCTCGGGTGTGGATGTCTGCTTATACCAGAGATTTATCTCTTTTAGATAGATTGGTTCGTGGTGATTAGTTTCCGTTTCCTAATATAGCAGTTATGACTTGTACCATCGACGGATGGTCTCTTGTTTGTCACTTTTTCATAGTTGTATTTCAACAGAGATCTTTCACACTCACAATTGATCCCTGATCACCTTTATCTGCCAAGAGCAACCAGATTCGTTGAACAGCAGCACCAGAGTCCTTTATTCCTCACTCCATTGGACTGTGGTACAGCCTTCCAGAGAATGTTGTGCAGTTGGAACTTCATAAGTTCAAGCGAAAATGCAATGTGGCGCCGTGGAGGAGTGGGTTAGGTCGTCAATAGACTTAAGTCAAGTTAAGCAACACTGGCTCTGGTCAGTCGTTGGATGGGTGACCGCTCTCCTCGGCGTTGATTCCTTGGGAAAGGATCTTTACCATAATTTCCTCAGTCTACTCAGCTGTAAATGAGTACCTATCCTGATGGGGTAGGTCCAGCTATGGGTTAAATAGCAAAATCAGCAATGATGGAAAGAAATGAAGGATTAACCGACAACGACGTAAATGGAACCTCTGGCAACAGAGGAGCTTCGTCCGGCAACCAGGTATTCAACCCAATTGAAGGGGAAGACGGTCAGGTACTTGGAGGTCGTCATCCAGCAACTGATCACCACAACGACAATAATCAACAGCCTGAGATTGGAGCTACAGAGGCAAAAAGGAAGAAATGGACAAGAGAAGAAAATAAGGAAATATGGAGATGCTACATCAAAAGCAACCCGACGGAGAGAGGATATAGAAGAAGATTGGTCAACATCTGGAATGAGAGGAATAACACCCCCCAAACAAAGCAGAGGCTGGCAGACCAAGTAAGGAACATAAAGAAAAAGAACTGGCTCTCCCCAACAGAAAGAGAAGAACTGGAAAGGGAAATGTCACACGACAACGAATTACACGAAGACGAACTGAGAGACGATGCCACAGAAGACGACAGGGAGGATGAGATATCAAACAACGACACACGAAGAAACACCGACGAAGTAACAGAGAGGACGGAATGGGTAGAAAAGATTAGACAATGGATGGAGCCAGATACAGAGAGAACAAAGATCCCCTCCATGAAAGCCTACAACACAAGAAATTAAGGGAGAAAACAAGTGAGGTCAATGAAATAATGGGCATAATACAGACCACCAGTATCACAGAAACAAATAACTTGACATATGCAGGAGCAAGATTAGTAGCAGAACTGATGGGAATTCGAACACCACCAGCACAACCAACCCAACAGAAACCAAAACAGCAACCTCCTTGGAAAAGGCGACTGGAAAAGCAAATCATGGTGATGAGATCTGACTTGAGTAAACTGAAAGAGATGGCAGAAAAAAGGCTAAGAAGCAAGAAACAAGGAGGAACTCAAACGAGAAATACAAAGTACAAGAGAGGGGATTAAACAACACAATAGAAGATGTAAAAAACAGAGGCTTAAGGCCAAAGCACATAAGATCCAACGATACATGAACAGGAATAAGGGATACCAACAGAACAAACTATTCGGAACCAACCAGAAAAGACTATACAGCCAACTAAGAGGGGAAGACAACCACCCAGAAATTCCTGAAGCCGAACCAAGTAAGAGACTCAACATATGGAGCAATCCGGTATCACACAACAAACATGCAACATGGCTCCAGGAAGTCAAGGAAGAAGAAACAGGGAGAATAAAACAAAGATTCACAGACATCACGACAGACACAGTCAGACACCAACTAAAGAAAATGCCAAACTGGAAAGCCCAAGGTCCCGATAAGTCCATGGATACTGGCTCAAAAACTTCAAGGCTACACCCACGAATAGCAGAACAACTCCAGCATTGTATCTCAAATCACCAAGCACCCAAATGGATGACCATAGGAAGAACATCCTTAGTACAAAAAGACAAGAGTAAGGGAAATATAGCCAGTAACTACAGGCCTATCACCTGCCTACCAATAATGTGGAAGTTACTAACAGGTATCATCAGTGAAGGCTATACAACTACCTAGAGGAAACAAACACCATCCCCCACCAACAGAAAGGCTGCAGAAGGAAGTGTAGGGGCACAAAAGACCAGCTCCTGATAGACAAAATGGTAATGAAGAACAGTAGGAGAAGGAAAAACCAACCTAAGCATGGCATGGATAGACTATAAGAAAGCCTTCGACATGATACCACACGCATGGCTAATAGAATGCCTGAAAATATATGGGGCAGAGGAAAATACCATCAGCTTCCTCAAAAATACAATGCGCAACTGGAATACAATCCTTACAAGCTCTGGAATAAGACTAGCAGAGGTTAATATCAGGAGAGGGATCTTCCAGGGCAACTCACTGTCCCCACTACTCTTCGTAGTAGCCATGATTCCCATGACAAAAGTACTACAGAAGATGGATGTCGGGTACCAACTCAAGAAAAGAGGCAACAGAATCAACCATCTGATGTTCATGGACGACATCAAGCTGTATGGTAAGAGCATCAAGGAAATAGATACCCTAATCCAGACTGTAAGGATTGTATCTGAGGACATCAGGATGGAGTTTGGAATAGAAAAATGCCGCCTTAGTCAACATACAAAAAGGCAAAGTAACGAGAACTGAAGGGATAAAGCTACCAGATGGGAACAACATCAAACACGTAGATGAGACAGGATACAAATACCTGGGAATAATGGAAGGAGGAGATATAAAACACCAAGAGATGAAGGACACGATCAGGAAAGAATATATGCAGAGACTCAAGGCGATACTCAAGTCAAAACTCAACGCCGGAAATATGATAAAAGCCATAAACACATGGGCAGTGGCCAGTAATCAGATACGCGCAGGAATAGTGGAATGGACGAAGGCAGAACTCCGCAGCATAGATCAGAAAAACCAGGAAACATATGACAATACACAAAGCACTACACCCAAGAGCAAATACGGACAGACTATACATAACACGAAAGGAAGGAGGGAGAGGACTACTAAGTATAGAGGACTGCGTCAACATCGAAAACAGAGCACTGGGGCAATATCTGAAAACCAGTGAAGACGAGTGGCTAAAGAGTGCATGGGAAGAAGGGACTAATAAAAGCAGACGAAGACCAGAAAATATACAGAGACAGGAGAAAGACAGAAAGAACAGAGGACTTGGCACAACAAACCAATGCATGACAATACATGACAGACTAAAGAACTAGCCAGCGATGACAATTGGCAATGGTACAGAGGGGAGAGCTAAAGAAGGAAACTGAAGGAATGATAACAGCGGCACAAGATCAGGCCCTAAGAACCAGATATGTTCAAAGTACGATAGACGGAAATAACATCTCTCCCATATGTAGGAAGTGCAATACGAAAAGTGAAACCATAAACCACATAGCAAGTGAATGCCCGGCACTTGCACAGAACCAGTACAAAAAGAGGCATGATTCAGTAGCAAAAGCCCTCCACTGGAGCCTGTGCAAGAAACATCAGCTACCTTGCAGTAATAAGTGGTACGAGCACCAACCTGAAGGAGTGATAGAAAACGATCAGGCAAAGATCCTCTGGGACTATGGTATCAGAACGGATAGGGTGATACGTGCAAACAGACCAGACGTGACGTTGATTGACAAGGTCAAGAAGAAAGTATCACTCATTGATGTCGCAATACCATGGGACACCAGAGTTGAAGAGAAAGAGAGGGAAAAATTGGATAAGTATCAAGATCTGAAAATAGAAATAAGAAGGATATGGGATATGCCAGTGGAAATCGTACCCATAATCATAGGAGCACTAGGCACGATCCCAAAATCCCTGAAAAGGAATCTAGAAAAACTAGAGGCTGAAGTAGCTCCAGGACTCATGCAGAAGAGTGTGATCCTAGAAACGGCACACACAGTAAGAAGAGTGATGGACTCCTAAGGAGGCAGGATGCAACCCGGAACCCCACACTATAAATACCACCCAGTCGAATTGGAGGACTGTGATAGAGCAAAAAAAAAAAAATAAAAAAAAAAAAAAATAATAATAATAATAATAATAATAATAAGTGATACCAACATAACAAACTATTTAGAACCAATCAGAAAAGACTATACAGCCAACTAAGAGGGGAAGACAACCACCAAGAAATTCCTGAAGCAGAACCAAGTAAGAGACTCTGGAAAAACATATGGAGCAATCTGGTATCACACAACAAACATGCAACATGGTTCCAGGAAGTCAAGGCAGAAGAAACAGGGCGAATAAAACAAAGATTCACTGAGATCACAACAGACTCAATCAGAAACCAACTAAAGAAAATGCCCAACTGGAAAGCCCAAGGTCCCGATGAAGTCCATGGATACTGGCTCAAAAACTTCAAGGCCCTATACCCACGAATAGCAGGAACAACTCCAGCATTGTTATCACAAACCTTCATACGCCCAAATGGATGACCACAGGAAAAACATCCTTAGTACAGAAAGACAAGAGTAAGAGAAATATAGCCAGTAACTACAGGCCTATCACCTGCCTACCAATAATGTGGAAGTTACTAAAAATTATCATCAGTGAAAGGCTATACAGCTACCTAGAGGATACAAACACCATCCCCCACCAACAGAAAGGCTGCAGAAGGAAGTGTAGGGGCACAAAAGACCAGATTCTGATAGACGAAATGGTAATGAGGAACAGTAGGAGAAGGAAAAGAAACCAAAGCATGGCATGGATTGGCTATAAGAAAGCCTTCTACATGATACCACACATATGGCTAATAGAATGCCTGAAAATATATGGGACAGAGGAAAACACCATCAGCATCCTTAAAAATACAATGTGCAACTGGAATACAATATTTACAAGCTCTGGAATAAGACTAGGCGAGGTTAATATCAGGAGAGGGATCTTCCAGGGTGACTCACTGTTCCCACCACTCTTCGTAGTAGCCATTATTCCCATGAAAAAAGTACTGCAGAAGATGGACGCTGGGTACCAACTCAAGAAAAGAGGCAACAGAACTAACCATCTTATGTTCATGGACAACATCAAGCTGTATGGTAAGAGCATCAAGGAGATAGATACCCTAATCCAGACTATAAGGATTGTATCTTGAGACATCAGGATGGAGTTTGGAATAGAAAAATGTGCCATAGTCAACATACAAAAGGGCAAAGTAACAAGGACTGAAGGGATAAAGCTACCAGATGGGAGCAACATCAAACAAATATATGAGACAGGATACAAATACCTGGTAATAATGGAAGGAGGGATTATAAAACACCAAGAGATGAAGGACATGATCAGGAAAGAATATATGCAGAGACTTAAGGCGATACTCAAGTCAAAACTCAATGCAGGAAATATGATAAAAGTTTAAACACATGAGCAGTACTAGTAATCAGATACAGTGCAGGAGTAGTGGAATGGACGAAGGCAGAACTCCGCAGCATAGACCAGAAAACTAGAAAACATATGACAATACTCAACGCACTACACCCAAGAGCAAATACAGACAGACTATACATAACACGAAAAGGAGGAGGGAGAGGGCTAAGCATAGAGGACTGCGTCAACATTGAGAACAGAGCACTGGGGCAATATCTGAAAACCAGTGAAGACGAGTGGCTCAAGAGTGCATGGGAAGAACTGATAAAAGTAAAACCCAGAAACATACAGAGACAGGAGGAATGGCACAACAAACCAATGTACAGACAATACATGAGACAGACTAAAGAACTAGCCAGCGATGAAACATGCCACTGTCTACAGAGGGGAGGGCTCAAGAAAGAAACTGAAGGAATGATAACAGTGGCACAAGATCAGGCCCTAAGAACCAGATATGTTCAAAGAATGATAGATGGAAATAACATCTCTCCCATATGCAAGAAGTGCAATACGAAAAATGAGACCATAAACCATAGCAAGTGAATGTCCAGCACTTGCACAGAACCAGTACAAAAAGAGGCATGATTCAGTGGCAAAAGCCCTCCACTGGAGCCTGTGTAAGAAACACCAGCTGCCTTGCAGTAATAAGTGGTATGAGGACCAACCTGAAGGAGTGATAGAAAACGATCAAGCAAAGATCCTATGGGACTATGGTAGAACAGATAGGGCGTTACATTAAATGACCAGACGTGACGTTGATCGATAAAACCAAGAAAAAAGTATCACTCATTGATGTCGCAATACCATGGGACTCCAGAGTTGAAGAAAAAGAAAGGGAAAATGTTAAAGTATCAAGACCTGAAAATAGAAATAAGAAGGATATGGGATATGCCAGTGGAAATTGTACCCATAATCATAGGAACACTAGGTACGATTCCAAGATACCTGAAAAGGAATCAAACCAGAGGCTGAAGTAGCTCCAGGACTCATGCAGAAAAGTGTGCTCCTAGAAACAGCGCATATAGTAAGAAAAGTGATGGACTTCTAAGGAGGCAGGATGCAACCCGGAACCCATCACTATGAATACCACCCAGTCGAATTAGAGGGCTGTGATAGATCGAAAAAAAGATAATCATACAAAAAATAAAAATATTCTTTAAAAAATACTGAAATGCTAAGTTTTCTGGAATTAAACGTAACTGCATTAACAGGTTAGCTAACAGCGAGTCCATTGTTAATCCTTCTCCACTTATCATACACTCTGAGGAAAGACAAAATATTCCATGCAATACAAAGGTCTACTTTTTCACATTCTTAGTTTTTACTTTCATTTCTAGCAAGATTTCCCCTCCCTCTCCTGAAATCGAAAGTTTTCTAGTATCTGGCTTTTAAAGACCCTGACAAATGCCATATGGTTTGCTTCATGTTAGAATCAGAAGTCTCTTCTGCTTACCTTTTTTTCAACAAAAGTTCTCATATTTTCATTACATCTTGAGCTGGAAATCCGATACTTAAATTCTAGAGAATGTGGCTGCCATTGTCTTGATCATTCCCCTTCGATTGATACTTAAGGAGTCCACTATCTCTCCTGACACAAGAGACCAACTAAAAATGAATAAAACTGCCCTCTTATGTACATTACATAACAGCATCATCTCTTCTGGTGTATTTCCAAGTGCCTCATTGGATATGACTACCTTATGGGATGTACGAAGTGGTCCTCTTGATCGTCTAGTGGAAAGGACATGTTACTTTGCTTTTGTTAATTGTAGAAGGCCATGGCTCAAATAACTATTCCAGTTCTTGAGGGGTTATGTTCTCTTTAAAGATACAAACTTAATGTTGAATTAAGGGAAAATTACACAACTTCAGAAACTAAATAATATACAGTTAAATGACTAGGTAAATAATAATGGTAAAAAGGTTCATTATGAAAATTTTAGTTTTTCTTTAAATATTTAATCTTAGCACACCCATTCACTCAAAATAACGAAAAAGAAGAGTGCCAAATCGATTATCACTGGGTAAACCGAAAGCTGAGCTGTCTGTGTTGGTCATGATATATTTGGCAGAATTAGGCTTTACTACAATAGTCTATCTAGTTTAGTCAAGTCTAGTAATAATGTTGGATCAAAGGCCATTCCACGAGGAAAACAGAGTGGGTTGTTGGACAGACAAGTTTTATGATTAAACATCATGAGGCTTAACATACAGATGTGTCAGAATCAATGTGTTTCGAAAATGCGCCTCCAGATAAGTGACGAGTGATAATATAGTAAGAGCTGGGAAGTTGCAAAGTCACCATATTTCCTCGCGCAATAAAGATGATATAATTTCTAATAACAACTCGGATCTGGCTCATACACAAGGCGTGACCCGACCTGAGTTCACAGTTCACTTTCACAGCGGTCGTGATGCGAGAATCGAGAACAATAGGAATAAGAGGTTAATTGGAACCGGTGTAAAAATACGAAAAAACAATTGCACTCGCAGGGAGGTTTTGCGGAAAGAGAAAGTTGTGTAAATACTTCATGCTTAAGTCTTTTCTGTCTTGAGAGGAACTGAAAGTTAGCTCATCAATAGAACATACAAAAGCCGAGTTTTGTTTTCCTCTCTCGCGTCTTTCCATTCGAACCTAAACAGATTCAAGAATCAGATATGCAAGTTCGACGTATATTTTTAAACATCAGCTGATAATAAAACAGTATTAATTCTATGCATTAGATTTCGGCAAACCAATAAAATACGAAATATTTTTCATTGTTCTCAATTTTACCGAGAAGAATATATACAAAATTCCAATGCCTTACCTTTGTCTCCAAAACCATACTTCAATTGAAAACCTTCCAATTTTTCAAAATACACCTAATATATTATTGTAAGAATCAATCCATATCAATACAAAATAATTGACACATCTTTAGAAGGGAAAGTTATAAGTTCAAGATAATGAAATGTTGTTTGAACTGCAGCCCTTATGTTTAGTAAACTTGGATATCTTGTCTCTCTTTCCTCTTCTGTCATTTTACAGCTTCCGTTATTCCTGTTACTCAAGCCCCATCCATCGTCTTCCTTCACCTCCCAGCCATCCTCTTTCGTTCTCACCTAGCCTCGAATGTTCTTTCGGTTCCATTTTGTTTGATCTTTGGTCGGAGCATAAACATTTTATTGAAACGAATCTCAATTCTACATCAGCACTATTTACTTTCATACTGAGCAGCGTCACATACTCTGCGATATTCCAGGTTGGATCTATATCCAAGGTTGTATGAATCACCACCATTGCAGTGCTTTGCAACCTTGTAATAACTACTGTATTTGCAATGTCATGCACTTTGGGTTGGCAAAGCCTCAATTGTCACATGAGACGGAGGATGTAAAGTTTAAATGTACAGAAGTCAATAATGTATGAATGACGGGGTAATATTTTCCCTGAATTTTAAGGAAGATCGTGAATGCCTGAGTCAGTCCTGCAGCATCCATGCAAAGATAGTAGGATGTACATACTGCAGTTGTCAGGTTCTTCCTGATGCTCTCTTACCTTGAATACTTTTGAAATATAGTTCAAAGGATATATGCTACTCCCTAGATGACAAAAATGTGGCCATTTAATGAACTGCACTTCTAACTAAACCAAAAAACCAGTCTGCTTCTGTAGCAGTTTTAGTAACGCATAAAAATTCACAATTTTTTTATAACAATCTGTTCATTCCTTTCATACACAGGGTACGATCTTTCCGTTAGTACTTGAAGAATGGATGGGCCAGCGACTGTGCGGTTTGTTTTTTCACTGGAGTCATTCCTTGTTAGAATACCTTCTTGATACATAAAAATGTGCTGATGGCCATATACTATTTATATATACATATATATATATATATATATATATATATATAATATATATGTGTGTGTGTGTGTGTGTGTGTATACACACACACACACACACATATATATATATTATATATATATATATATATATATATATGTATGTATAGTGTATATATATATGTGACTCCAGTGAAAAACAAACCGCACAGTCACTGACCATCCATTCTTCAAGTACTAACGGAAAGATGGGATGTGCATACTACAGTTTTGGCAGGTGCTTCCTGAGCTCTCTTACCTGGAATACCTTTGAATTATAGTTCAAAGGATATATGCTATCCCCTAGATGACAAAGATGTGGCCATTTAATAAACTTCATTTCTGTAGCAGTTTTAGTAATATATATATATATATATATATATATATATATATATATATATATATATATTAATATATATATATATATATATATATATATATATTATTACTAAAACTGCTACAGGAATGAAGTTTATTAAATGGCCACATCTTTGTCATCTAGGGGATAGCATATATCAGGAAGCACACTGTAGTATGCACATCCCATCTTTGCATGGATGCTGCAGGACTGACTCAGGCATTCACGATCTTCCTTAAAATTATTTAGGGATTATCTCGTCATTCATACATTACTGAAGTCTGTACACTTTCTTCGTTTTCACTTTTCCTAAATACGACCTCGAGTAACCATTGCGTGTGTGTTTTTGGTGTGCGCATACAAACGAAAAGGAATTAGTAGTGTATAGTAGTATATATATATATATATATTATATATATATATATATATATAATATATATTACTTTAACATCTAAAACGATAGAATCCATCAAAGAAACACAAAGGAAAGGTATGATTGTCTCTTGAAAAGTATACAGAAGTAGAGATTTGAGAAGAGATAATCTTTCATAATCTTTTCATTGCACTACCGGGTATTGGGGTCAAAGATGGGAAATTCCAGCTTATATGACTAGGATTTAACTCGTGTCATTATAGAGCCATAATATTCGTTTGGTCTTTCATCTTCGTATGTACATATATAACTGCATTTTGTACATGTAGTACATTGTCATTCACTCGACTCACCCTGTAAAGAAAGTACTCCCAGACGTATTCTTCCTGCTCCAGCCATGGAATGAGCGGAGAGACAGAGACGCGTTCTCTGTTTCCAGCCAGGTCACTCGTATACGACGTTCACAATTACTTTGCGAGTGAAAAGATAAGCAAAGGGGCCTTGACCGGTGTGACGAGAGTTTACGATTGGGCACGTGAAGCTGCCAATATTCCAGATGTAAACTATTCATAATAAGGAAAAAGAAAAAAGTAAGATACGAAAGTGTGGATGGAGGGATCGGTCTCGCACCATCTAGTACAGAACTTAATCCGGCTTTACTAATAAGCCGATGAGATTTTCCCTTCGTTTGTTTTTTGTTTTTTTTGTATAGTGTTTTTACGTTACATGGAACCAGTGGTTATTCAGCAACGGGACCAACGGCTTTACGTGACTTCCGAACCATGTCGAGAGTGAACTTCTATCACCAGAAATACACATCTCTAATCCCTCAGGGGAATGCCCGAGAATCGAACTCGCGGCCACCAAGGTGGCAGGCCAAGACCATACCGATCACGCCACTGAGGCGCTTATTTTTTCCCTTCGTCTATTAGGGAAAAAGTCATAAACTTTTAGATTGAAATACGAAGCATTCTGATGACACCTCCTGTCATCCACCATGACATTTTGGTTTGACTTTATTATAAAAAAAATATTTATTGACTTTTCATTCACTATTATAATGTGCAAGACACAGTAGGAAAATTAAATTATTTGGTGAACTGTTATTAACTGAGAGAGAGAGAGAGAGAGAGAGAGAGAGAGAGACTAATTTTGATGCTTCTTAATTCCATTTTGTTCTTACATGACTGAATTGATAATTATAAATTATATCTAGTTTCTTATGACATTTCACGTTTCATGTTTCAATAAGATTTTTAAGTGAATTATTGTTTTAATTCCTTTTATTTGTTACAATTCAGTTAAGTAACAATAGACTTGCATCAATACTTATTATATGCAAGAAGGCATTAAGCCTAACAATGAACAATGCAAAAAATGTTTCTGACGAATATTATTTAATTCATAACATGTGCTTGAAAATTGAAACATACATAATTGATAAGCCACAGGCTTTGCTTTTTACCTTAGTTATTACCTTTCAACTTTTTTTCATAGGAAAACATATTATCAGAGCATGACATTACAAGTAAACCACTATGATAATTTGAAAGATAACTTGTCCCCATAAATCAGTTACTTCACGGCAACTCTACTGACTGCCGCACCCTCCCTGCTGCAGTTGCCAGATTTTGCTTTCTAGGTTGACAGTTTGTCCGAAGATCTAGATTGAGACTTTTGAAACTGACTGTACGACGATTAAGGAAAAATAATAAAATACATACATGTACGTATATACACACAAATATATATATATATATATATATATATATATATATATATATATATATATATATATATATATATATATATATATATATATATATATATATATATATATATATATATATATATATATATATATATATATATATATATATATATATATATATATATATATAGAGTATAGAGAGAGAGAGAGAGAGAGAGAGAGAGGAGAGAGAGAGAGAGAGAGAGAGACTGTAAACTTGAGTATTCCTTCAAGTTCGGGTACTGAACTATATGAGAAGACTATGGAACAGAGGCATGCACAGCCAAGATCCGAGATCATTTGATAGTTAGCTCCCATGCGGAGTGTGCCAAGTAAATGCGGAATGGAAGAAGTGCGATAACTGTCCCAACTAACTACTGTGAAGAATGAATGTAATTCCAGTTGATCACATGATCTACATTTGAGTCGTCTGTAACAGTAATTCATTCGTGATTGGCGAGACATCTCGATTTAACGTTAACGAGCATCTCATTAAAACATCTACAAAAACAAAAACCACAAACAACACAACTGAGAAACAACTTTCACCCCACCTTAAACCCAACCTAAGCAGATGACCACTTGCCTGTTATTATTGCTCACTGCCTGAGGAAAACTTGCCGTATTACGTTCCGAAGTCGCCGTTCACAATGACATGAAAATGGACTCATGATTGAAAAATGAAGGATGCACCAGTTGAGTTCTGAATGCAAAAACCGACCAAACAACCACCGACTAAACAGGTTTTGAATTTAACATTCACCTGGCACACCGAGGAACCACTCATTGGAGTCCTACTTTACCTCCAAGAGAGAAGATTCGTTTACGAAAAAAGAACAAGAAACAAGAATCCAAGTTGCTGATCCTAGTTCCGTGAGATTTTGACACTACATGTTTCATATAGACATATATAGAAGAGATAGTATATATATATATTGATATATATATATATATATATGAGAGTATAATATATATGATATAATATACACACACACACACACACACACACATATATATATATATATCTATATATATATATATATATATATACTATATATATATATAGGTATATATATATATCATATACCAATACAAGGAATGAGATTTGGAGGTAAACTGGGGAAAGAAGGAACTAAAAGCCATCGACTCTCTTACCTTCTCAGAGCAACTTTCACTGTGATTCTAATGTTGGGTTTTCCAGGTGTTGTGAAATGATGAGACGTTTCTGGAAAAGTATTTTAATCCAAAAAAAATCTGCCCAGACTTTGCGCCAATTCTCTTTTCTCGAGCCAAATATTTCTTTCGAGATCACCACTTTCCACGGCACCTGCAAGAACGTTTATTTTAAAAGCGAGGCTCGGAATTTCCTGCTTAACAAATACCTTTGAGCAAAAACAAGTTGCACACTTATCTAACACAAACTATGTTCGCATGATGGGTGCGTGTGATCGTTCACTTTGCCATTCCTATGAGCCTTCTATTCCTGAAGGAGTCACATTTTCCAGTTAAGTTAACCTGCATTGCACAGACGAGAATTGCAGTGTCTCCTTTTCATTTGGAGCATTCAATTAATGGCCACTGACAACGAAACTTATTCCATTTTGACAACATAACGGGCCCGGATCCTTCCACGCACCCAATCGACAGGAAATCGACCACAGCCGGATGGATAGTTGTTCACCCAACTGCCGCTCGAAGGCTACTGGGCTGAGTGGGCTTGTGCCCACCTACTGACCTGACAACACTCCTAGTCTTCACACTAATTCGATTCTTCAGAAGGCTGGAGTGGTTCGTTCACTGGAAAGAAAAAAATAATGGCGGAAACTCCATTCTTTCGATCTGAGACAAAAAAGTTTGTGTTGCATAAACCATTCCGTGCGGGATAACGCATACTTTAATACACACATGCACATCATATATATTTATATATATATGTGTGTGTGTGTGTGTGTGTGTGTGTGTGTGTGTGTGTGTAAGGACGACATTCGGGCCGATAGTTCGCCCTACCTTTTCAAATATCTCTTTTTCCCATATTTATATACATACATATATATATATATATATATATATATATATATATATATATATATATATATGTTCCATCTCTTCCAAATACTAATATGTAGAGCGATTCACGCCCTATTCATCAATGTACATATCGTGTGAATCCGTTTCCTTTATGTCAAAATATGTGGGTATTTTCAGCTGTGAAGAAACACATTCACAGAGGGGGCTCTGCCCTTTTGTTTATGTTTGTTCGTGCGTGCGAAATAAAGTTACTACGATCTACCTCCTTGTCTGACTCAGTCCTCACAACTGGTTACCTCCTGGAGTGGGTGACTCAAGCGGTTTTGGCTTCCGTCCTTAAGGAACTAATTACCACCGCTCACCTTCAGAGAACCTTCAACGGACTCTTACAGCACTTAGTCTAGGTTCTCTGGTACTCCTCAGTGCCATTAGCGGACTCGAAATGGCACTTCCTCACAGAAGTGTTTTGCCATTGATCTTATAGTTTGGCCAGTCATTCACGACCCCTGTCGACCATAAGAGTTAGCTGATCAGACAATGGAGGACTCTCCTCAATCACGTGACTTCTCCTGGCCCGCGCCCTCCGGAGACTCGACCCCTCAGCCCACGGAATGATACGCTAGGGACCTCCCTGACGCCCATACCTTTGCCCCGAATAACTGGGCGGCGGAGCCCCATTCTATCAAACTGCTGCCTTTCTCCAGACAGGACGATGCAGCCTGGCTATACCAGGCTGAGATCCAGTTTCAGATCCACGGCATCACCAGGGACAGTGCCAAGGCGGATCTCATCGCTGGAACATCCCGTAGGACGTTTTTCACTGCTTTGCCCCATGGATGCACAGCCAACCCCGGGAGCTGCCCTACAAAGGCCTGAAGACACAGCTGATTCAGGCTTTCTCCCTCCTGGTTCCCCAGAGGGCCGCCCACATCTTCGACCTGCAGTAGAACAGACTAGTCATCCGTTTCGATAAGTGCACCTTTGGTGCCGAGAAGGTGGATTTCCTCAGCCACGAGATTACTGCAGCAGGAGCTCAACCCATGGCATCAAAGGTGGCTGCAGAGGAGAAATTCCCAAGACCAACGACCGTCAAGGCCCTCCAAGATTTCATTGGGATGGTAAATTTTCACCACAGATTCATCCCAGACATCGCCCACACCATGTGCCCTTTGACCAAGGTCCTGAAGGGCAGACCCAAGAAGCTGATGTGGGAGAAGAGTAGCAGCACGCCTTCGACCAAACCAAGTCTTCCCTCAGCAGAGCCACCACCCTGTCTCACCAGGACCCCGACGCGCCCCTGACTCTCATCACCGATGCCAACAACATTGCGTGTAGCGCCGTCCTAGAACAGCTGGTCAACGGGGTCCCCACGCCACTAGCTTTCCTCAGTAAGAAGCTAAAACCCGCCGAGACCCACTACAGAACCTTCAACCATGTGCTCCTTGCTGTGTACCAGGCCATCCACCACTTCAAGTATCTCTTAGAAGGCACCCCTTTTACCCTAAGGATGGACCACCAGCCACTGGTCCACGCCTTCATCAAGGCAGGCGACGCCTGGTCCGCAAAACAGCAATGTCATCTCAAGGCCGTCTCTGAGTTTGAGTGCTTCATAGAATACCTCCCTGGCGGAAGAAACCTCATAGCCTACGCCCTCTCGAGGGTCGAGATCAGTTCCCTTCACCTCAACGTAGACTACGAGGACCTAGCGTGTGAGCAAGCCTCTGACGCTGAAGTACCAACCTACTGGACTGCCATTACCGCCCTCCACTGGGAGGACATCCCCTTCTGCCCCTCCAGGACGACGCTTCTCTGTTACACAAGCACTGGACACCCTCATCCCCTGATACCTGCCTCCCATTGGAAGCAGGTGTTCAACGTGATCCAATGTCTCTCCCGCCTATCACCCCACACAAAAAAAATCGTGTGGTACAGCTTCAGGAGGGACTCAGGGGAGTGGGCCAGGAATTGCATCATGTACCAGAGCAGCAAGATGGGAAAGCATACTGAATCAGGGATAGGCTCTTTCCCCTCAGCTCAGGCAAAGATTCGGACACATCCACGTCGACATCGTTGCCCCTTCCTCCATCCAACGGCACCAGATACCTCCTGATGGTGATTGGCTGGTCTACCAGGTGGCCTGATGCTGCCCTGATGTCAGACACCTATGCCAAAGCCCTCCTATCCAGCTGGATCAGCCACTGCTCCTCCCTGGCACACCTGATGGGGACCAAGCGCCACCGCCACGTCCTACATCCCCGCAGCCAACAGCATGGTGGAGAGGGAACATCACTCTCTCAACGCTTCCCTGGTGGCATGTTGCAAAGGCCCCGACTGGAAGACACATTTACCACGGGTTCTCCTCTGCCTCCAAACCGCCCCAAGAGTAAACAGCAAACCGTCCCCAGCAGAAAAGGTGTACGGAGAGACCCTGACAATGCCAGGCGACTCTTCCACCACCGACAGCGACGACCCTGACATTCCCATGGCAAGACTCCAAGCAGCCGCCAGAAGTTCATCCCCTGCCAAGAAACATTTACCAACAGGAAGAAGCAGTTCTGCCCGAGTGCCTTGGACTCCTGTAGGTTCATCTTCACCAGGAAAGATGCCGCCCGCCCGCTCTTGACAAGGCCCTACCAGGGCCCACACCGAGTCGTCTGCCGAGAAGAGAAGGCACTCCTCGTTTTGATCAAGGACTGAGTCTCGATAGACTGCCTCAAGCCCACTGTCATCCCGAATGAAGACGACCCCACGGAAGGTCCTCGCAGAATCCCAGCTCAGAACACGATGCCACTGGATCCCTGCAGTCAAACTCCCCAGGTCCACTACCAGGGGCAGTATCCTGTTTCCCAACCCTCCAGACAATAAGGACCCAGAAGACGCCCCTCGACTGAAGGAATCACGGACCCGCGGACCCCTCCAGCTCCCCTCAAGATTCCGCTTACCTCAGCCAATGATTTCTATGCAATCATTGTCTTGAGGGGGGAGTATTTGTAAAGATGACATTCGGGTCGAATGTTCACCCTACTTTTGTAAACATCTTTTTCCCATATATATGTTCCTTCTCTTCCAGATACTAAATTGTATTTGTATATTTTTGGCTGTGAAGAAACACATTCACAGAGGGGGGCTCTGCCCTTTTGTTCATGTTTGTTCGTGCATGCGTGACGGACACTACGTTTCCGGCTGCACGCCACCGTATGTACAGCCTCTCTGCAGAATAAAGTTAGTTCGATCTCCCTCCTTGTCTGACTCAGTCCTCATATATATAATATAATATATTATATATATATATATATATTATATATATATATATTATATATCCTATATATCTATATATATATATATATATATATTAAGATATTAGATATAGATTAGAATCTATGTAATATATAATATATATAATATTATATAGATAATATACATACATAATACATAATATAATATGTATATAAAAAAAACAAAACTTAATAGTATAACGAACAGGATTACAGTTGTATTTCGGTTAGTATCTCCACGCCCTTATAACCAATAATGGATTTCTTAGTGTACAGGAGAAGTGTTTGTACATGAAGTTTCTAAATAACAGGCAACAGGGATATAGAATTCGTTAGGTTCCGGGTAAGACTAGAGGATGAATAGTCATCTTCTTGGATCCTAACTGAGAAGCGTCAATCGCTCTTTATCCTCTGACCTTAGCCTAAACCTAGCAAACTATATTTCTCAATTGCAGGTCAGCAAGACAGCCTAAACACAAACAATTCTCGGTGTTATAACAAAAACCAGGGCTTGTTTTTAATGGGTCCAGCTACTACCCGAGGTGTAACTCTACCGTTCATCCTTAAGTTTTGTTTTTATGGGTATATATATATATATATATATATATATATATATATATATATATATATACTCATATATTATATATATATGATATATATATATATATATGTATATATATATATGAGTATATATATATATATATAAAATAAAATAAAACCATTAATATTTTTTGAGTTGTAAATGACAATAAAGATTTTTTGCTATAAAATCATTTCACCATAACCCCTCGCATCCCTCAGAACACACTATTGCATTATTGGCGCGCATGCGCGCGTAAAACACACGCAAAATAGTACAGTAGAAAAGAATATTTTTCTATGTTGTAATTTAGAAATAAGGACTTTTTTTGGTAGATAGTTGTTTTATTCCGACCCCCACTACCCCCAAAGTCCTAAAATTGTATTCCAGATTCGCAAGCGCGCGTCAAAACATACGCACAATAGCGAAGTGGAAGGAATTTACGAGAAAAAAAAGATAATAAAAATAAAGGCATTTTTTCTTGTTACGTTGTTTCATTCTAATCCCTCAACCTTCACAAGTCCCTAATATGTATTGCAGGTGCACAAGCCCTCGTAAAATCATACGCAAAATAGCAAAATGGAAGGAATTTACAGTTTTAAGTAAAAAAGTAACAATAAAGGAATTTTTTTATTGTTACGTTGTTTCATTTTAATAACCTAACCTTAAGAATTCCCTAATTTGCCTTAAGGGAGCACAGGCAAACAGGATTTTCATAGTATGCAACATTAAACAGTACAATAAAAAAAAACATTGTTATAAAATTAAATGTAAAATAAGAATATTTTGTAACATCGATCGCCATAAAATAATATTGGAAAAAGATAATAATAATTGCATGCATGCAAGCAAACACAAAAACAACAAACACAATCTTACCGTAAACCAATGAATAAGCATTAGAAGAAAAATAAGACTGTAAATTGAATGAACAAGGACAAAAACATTAATGAAATGGCAATAAAACAAAATAATTAATGATAATAACACTCACCCTCCCGAATATCTTGCATCTGCTCCAAACGCGGCCCCCCCTTCCCCCACTGATTTGACTTAGTAGTCATAAAGATTCTCCTGCACCTCATCATCGTCCTCTGCAAATTCATCTTGCTCACGACGACTGGGGCACTGAATTTACGTAAGAATCAGTGAAAAACACGAGTGCAATACACTAAGCGACCTGTAAACATTCACGTGGTCTTGGAAGTACTTTAAAAGTATGAAGATACGAAGCCACTGATTGGCGGGAATTACTCTACTCTGCCAAAACGATCATAAGTCGGGCATCCTGATTGGCCGTCAAGAAGGCCAATGCGTGTATTTCTGTATCCTTTTACCGAGTCGAGTCGCATAAGTCCCTTTCTAATTAACCGCGCGAGTCAATTTTGGCCATAATCTTTCAGATTATGGCCAAAAGTCATACCATTGGAAAGAGCATGAATAGAGCAACGTTTTATGTTTTTTTTATTTTTCTGGCATATAAGCCCCTTTCTCCTTAGACGCTGATATATATATAGTATGCATGTATGTATGTGTACATGAATGCATGTGTGTACTATGTGTTTGCCTTTTGAAACCAAAGTTGTGCACCCAATGACTTGTGAGGTGAATACAAAGTGGTAACCGATCGGAGGTACATCCGGATGAACGTGAACAGCTTAATTAAGAAAAATCAGCTTCTCACGAAGCGTCTTTGTCGTCATTCTTCTTTTGTAATGGATGCGTCTTTCTTCCCCTTATAATACTTACTGCAAACAGCACGGAATAAAGCAGAAAAAAAATATGAAGCCCAACCCTAGATAAAAGGTCACTTGTCTACCCATACCTGAACGAAAGCGAGAGTTCCTAATCAAGGACCAACCGGTGCAAGGAAGGAGGCTGAGTGGGACCGGTGTTCTTTCTCGGTTGGCGAATAGAAAAGGGACGTCGCTCTGACCCGTTCCAAGGCCACTCACAAACCGTTGAATTTTTCATCCACATCCACATCCACAACCACGCCCTGAGATGGGATTCCCCTTGCAATGAAGAAACCACACAGATGTCATAACATTAAGGGAAGTCAAGATATTTCCCAAATACTTCATTAGGTGTGCGTTTGTACGTTAATCAAGTGTCTTATGGTTTGCACTTGCATATCATCTCAATTCGCAAAGAGTTCATTCCAAGTGTTTATCATTTTGTTGAGTTTTAAAAGACAGACAAACATGGCGAGAGAGAGAGAGAGAGAGAGAGAGAGAGAGAGAGAGAGAAGGAAGCCCAAGAAATTTACTAAATGTGTTTGTATAGTAGATTCTATATATATATATATATATATATATATATATATATATATATTATATATATACGTATATATATATATATATATATATATATATATATATATATATATATTTATATATATGTGTGTGTGTGTGTGTGTGTGTGTATTATTATATATATATATATATATATATATATATATATATATATATATATATATAT
>NC_061087.1:47392464-47419964 GCF_015104395.2 Macrobrachium nipponense
GTATCTTAAAGGATCGTGTTGATGCAAGCACGTGAACTATGATGGTATACCAAGCCTCAACGACCTGCAAAGAGAGGTGACCAAAGTGCTCAGGGAAATGGAGTTTGAGTCTCAGCTTTTTTGCGATTTAGTGAAATCATACCCCTCAAGAATGCAGGCTGTAGTACAGGCAGATGGAGGCCACAAACATATCAAATACTAAAAGAGAAACTTAAATAAATACCTGTTCTGGATTACTATTGTTTTTGTCCATATCAACTTTAGTTTATGCTGTAGAGGGGGGTGGCTTTAATTTCGAAACACCCTGTATATATGTTCATACAACCGAGTAACCTACCTATCATATTGGATATCATTTCTATTGCTATGGAATGCATCCACCTACAATTCCAGTACCTGTTATTTAGTATAACACTGAACTGTCTTCTCTACCAGAGAGAAAGAAACGACAGTTATATTTGCTTTGAACTTGAGAGCACTTTTTTTTTTTACCTGGTGCAGTAGTTTTCATCAATTGAGACACAATAATCCATATTTAAGATATTTAATTATTTAATCAATTTTGTCTTGAGACCACTAAACTAAACAAAAGCAAGAAAATGCTGGCACATTTCATAATCATACAACTCGCATTGTTAAGAATGCAGAAGTCTGTAGAAATAGTTATGTAGGGAATATATTAGCTTGAAAAATCTACTACTATGAGATTCAGGGCCTCTGTAACACGGTTTTTTCGCAATAACTTTTCATCTATGCATTTCATAAATATAACGCTTATTCAGAATACATATTATATCTGCACATAAATTTTGACTATATTCTGCATTTCGTAGGTTGAATAAATTTGGTACTTATAATGTAAAAGTGACTGTTTTTGAAGACGGGCCAACTTACTCAGAGAAAAGGTTTCGAACGCGCTCGTTACGTAACTTATGACAGCATTTCCTCCCTCTTTCTCGATGGATGATTGGCCAAACGTAACAGTGACATACAAATTTAAATACAAGCAAAGCAGTACACCTTTATGAACTCTGGAACCTCTCCACTGATAATTGTCATAATGAACAAACCAACAAAATATGTTAATAAATACAAAAACACTTCGATTATTAGTCTAACTCCCAAAATAGGTTTCCTAAGAAATTAGCCTACTTTATAGGTCACAATCAGATTGACAAGATGTAGGGAATAGTTGGTAATTTTCAAAAACATAGTAGACAAGCTTGATTTGATAACTGCTATATCCAATGCCAAGCAATTTTTATTTATTGGCTATCTACCTATTTACTGAAAAAAAAAAAATTCACTTGACGAGAAGAAATCGATACCACTGTTTCAAAGCAGCTCTTGTGTCTGAAGAGCCTTGAAACATGGTGCCTTATCATGCAAAAATGTGAGTTCTTCAACAGATAACACATTTTCAGAATCTTTGAGGAAAGGAAATACTCCACCAGTAAGCACAGTTTCTCTGAAGTATTCACCATTCCATGACTGTCCTTTTTCTTTGATGATCCACATTAACTGTTTGGCTGTGAAACGGAGAAAAATTCCCAAACATTCAGGAAATTTCACAACTTGGCGATAGCGCACGTCATCGCTGATATCATCCAACTTTGTAGCCCAAATGATGCCTTTTTTATGATTTGGCTTCCTGACTGTGTAAATGAAGAATTCATCTTATGCAACAACATGGAGAAAGTCAGCTTCATCCCAATCTTTAAGAAATGTACCACAAAACCATGCACGGTCTTCTCTCTGTTGCTGAGTGATGTTGCGCTTGCTGATAACATGAAATGGGTTGATACCAGATTTTTTCAATTCATGATATACAGCACTATAACTTCTCTTCTTTCCCCTTTTTGTTTCTAGTTCAAGCGCCAATTTACATAAAGACTTTCTTGGTCTACCCAATGCCTCAGCTATGGTGTCTTTTGACTCCTGAGAAAGGACTTCAGCCCTTACAAGATTCTCACTCTTTTTGCGATGACAGTCATATGGATTTTTGTTCCAGTTTCTTTTAACAAAGGATTCATCTCTTTTAATGTATTTAGCTATCCAGGAACGTGAAATGAAGGATGGAACAGCATCTCTGGCCTCTCTGGAGGTTATAGCCCGGATTCGGTCAATCCATCTGATTTTCTCCAAGTCATTAGCCATGGCTGTATCTAACTCCGTCACTCAGTCTGAAAATACAAGAAATGTAAAATGAAAAATGACTTAATAGAAACTTAAGATATTGTACTTGGAGATAGCCTATAGCAGAAAACTTCATAACTCTCCATTTGTTCTGTGGAGTGGGAGGGGGGGCTCTAATTTCGAAGCGCCCGGTAGTATACTACATAATTAATTAGTCAATAACTGAACACTTGAAAATGGAATTCAAATTTTCATCATCTCTATGAAATTTTCAGTTTTAAAACAATTTGATGATATAGTATGATTACACAGTACCGTAGGAGTGCTGCATATTTTATTGGAATACAAAATTCTTTTAAACTACTGTGATTCAAATTGACTGTCCATCACAGAATTGTACAAAGAATTTCCAGTCACATAACATGGATTCCCTGGAAAATTACTTTGTGGTTAATCAAAGGTGTGTTTACTTTTGTTCTGTTACTGAATTGGGACTGAATTTAGATTCCAGGTGATTAATGGTCGCTGAACCGCATTCATTCAAAACAATTCTTATTATTTCTATGTTCTCAAATAATAAGATAATTGTGAATTGCATATTTACATCCCATTTTTAATGTGTTACAAGGAGTCTCAAATATTAGCGCGACTCGACGCGACACGTTTGGTGTTAACGCAACCTTAGTAAGTAAGGCAGCTTTCTGAACGTCGGGAATATTTGAGACTCCTTGTAACACATTAAAAATGGGATGTAAATATGCAATTCACAATTATCTTATTATTTGAGAATATAGAAATAATAAGAATTGTTTTGAATGAATGCGGTTCAGCGACCATTAATCACCTGGAATCTAAATTTAATCCCAATTCAGTAAAAGAACAAAAGTATCTTCATTGTCTGATCTCTCTCTCTCTCTGTCTCTTTCTCTCTCTCTCCATGAGGGATTTTTTGTTAATCTTATGTGTTAAAATAAATTTGGGGATTTTCCTTTATTTACTTTTTTGTCTATAAGAAAAACAATACTACCTACAGGCGAGCAATTGCAACTTAGGGGAAAATTGGCCATTTTTCTAAGCCAAGTTTCCTTTTAATTGAATTTTACAGGATAACTAATTAAAAAGATACAATTCTAAACGAATTAGCCGAAAATCGAGAGAAACACACACACACATACACACACACACACACACACACACACACACATATATATATATATATATATATATATATATATATATATATATAATATATATATATATATACATATATATATATAATATATATATATATATATATACACACACATATATATATATATATATATATATATATATATATATATATATATATATATATATATATACATATATATATGTATATTATATATATATATATATATATATATATATATATATATATATATATATATATATATATAATTCGTTTAGAATTGTATCTTTTAATTAGTTATCCTGTAAAATTCAATTAAAATGAAACTTGCCTTAGAAAAATGACCATTTTTCCCCTAAGTTGCAATTGCCAGCCTGTAGGTAGTATTGTTTTTCTTATAGACAAAAAAGTAAATAAAGGAAAATCCCCAAATTTATTTTAACAGATAAGATTAACAAAAAATCCCCTGGCAATGGAGAAGAGAGGAGAGATAGAGAGAGAGAGAGAGAGAGAGTGATCAGGCAAAGAAGATACGTACTGCAAAAAATCCCTGAGAGTGAGAGAGATATTTCAGCAATTTATAACACCAAGAGACAAGGCAGAGTTAAAAAAAATGTTCAGAATATTTCCTGCTATATTTTCATAAATCGAAATATCTCTCGTGGAATATAGAAAATCAGCGAAAAATCGAGAGAGAATGAGAGAAGAGTATGTGAACTGGGTATGTTCAGATATTGTTCGAAATACGGAGAGAAGTCTAACGCAGGAATAGTCATCTTGTTTTTTGTGGCTGCCTATTCACTGGTGAGGTTCTTCCTGACTACTGTTGATGGAGTTGAACAGCCCAAGTAGAAGGAACTGAAGGAGAGAATTGCGGCTTGGCGAGACACCATCCGGTGCCAGAGAGAGCAGCAGGTGAACTTGGACAGGATAATTCTTCAGCTGCAACAGAGGCTCGAGCTCGACAACAATGAAGAGATTCAGAAGGCGGGCGGAAGGGAAGAACACAGTCGTGTGATCCAAATCACTCAGGAGGTGTTGCAACAGCAGGCCTGGCAAGAAAGGGTCTACTCGCTTGAAGCTGACACGTTGTTCCTGAAGAGGGAGAACGACCAAGAAAAGAGGGAAAATCGGCAGCTGGAAGACAAGATCCTCAAGATCACAGATGAAAATCAGCAGCCGATGGAAAAGACAAAGGAAATTGGGGAGAGAAACGATGCCCTATGTGAGAGGGTAAGGGAACTAACAGTGCAGTTGGCAGAGGCAAACAGCCAGGTTGAGAGGCAAGAAGAACTCGTACGACAGAATGAGAAAGACCCGCAGTTAAAAAGCGAAGGACGCGACCGAAAAGCACGAATCCGGCAGGAAAGACTTTGAAGTCAGGTTCGAGCGCCTGCAGAAGGAAGTGGAAGACCTCAGGAAGGAAAAGTGTGGACTCCAGTGTGAAGTTGAGGCTGCGAAACTTAAGAGGAAGGAGCTGACATGCCTTCTAGAGAAAGGAAATCGTGGCTGGAGAGGAAGACCGGTGTCCAGGGTGAACGGAACGAAAAGCTGGAAGATGAGGTTGGACAGCTGCGAGGAGCGAAGGAGATAATAGGTTTACAACCTGAAGAAACAGCAGGGGAAAAACAGACGCCTGGAGAAAGACAACTGGAAAGTGAAGTGGCAGCTGTTTGTCTTCAAGGAATGATGCGATCTCTAAGGAATGGCGCAATCTTCAAGGAATGGCGCTGACCTCACAAAGACAGATGAGATGTGAAAAATTTGAGGACAATGTTTGTTGTATGGAAAATTTAATGTTTATTTGTAATAAGTTTGCTTTGTTGATCCTATAGGAAGTTGAAGTTGCAGGGAAATAAATATGTTAAAATGTTTTCTTAAGAGTTTTATTAATTCTTGAAAGGGAAAGAAAGATGGGAGGATTGAAGAAAGCGTGAGGAAAATGACAGGATTGGTGGAGTGCCAGGAGAAGAAGCATAGGATTCAGAGAAGTCCCAGGAGAACTGAAAGGATTCAGAGAAGCCCAAGGAGGACTGAAAGGATTCAGAGAAGCCCCAGGAGAACTGCAAGGATTCAGAGAAGCCTCATGAGAACTAAAAGGATTCAGAGAAGCCACAGGAAAATTGGAAGGAGTCAGTGGCATATTCTGGTTCTAAAACTAAGCAAAGATGTTGTCTATGACGGGACAGGTGGGCGACGCCCACCACGCGTCCCGGGATGGGCGGGCGGGACCCACCACACGTCCCGGGATGGGTGGACGGGGCTCGCCACGCATCCCGGGACTGGCGGGCAGGGTCCACCACGCATCCCGGGACAGGCGGGCAGGGCCCACCACGCATCCCGGGACTGGCGGGCAGGGCCCCCCAGGGCCCCCATACAGGCCCGGGACTGGCGGGCAGAGGGTCTCACCAACGCGTCCAGGACGGGAAGGCGGGCACCCGCCATGCGTCCCAGGACGGGCGGGCAGGGTCACCATATATCCTCGGACGGGCGGTGGGCCCACCATGTGTCCCGGGACAGCCGGGCGAGGTCGCCAAATGTCCCCAGACGGGCGGGCAGGGCCCGCCACGCGTCTTGAGACAGGCGGGCAAGGCCTGCCACGCATCCCGGGACGGGCAGGCGAGGCCCACCAAGCGTCCCGGGATATGTGGGGGAGGCCCACCACGCATCCGGGAAGGGGCGGGCGTGGCCCGTCACATGTCTACGGACGGGGGGGTGTGGCCCGCCACTTGTCCCGGGGCAGGTGGGTGAGGTCCGCCGTCCCGGGACGGGCGTGGCCTGCCACGTGTCCCGGGACGGGACGGGCGTGGCCTGCCACGGGTCCCGGGAACGGGCGTGGCCTGCCACGTGTTCCCGGGACGGGACGGGCGGTGGCCTGGGCACGTGTCCCCGGGACGTGGGACGGGCGGGCCTCCACGGGTTCCTGGGACGGGACGGGACGGGCGTGGCCCTGCCCGTGTCCCGGGACGGGACGGGCGTGGACCGGGGGGTGTGCCGGCTTGTCCCCTGGGAACGGGAGGTGGGCCTTGAGGTCCGGGGCCACGTGTCCTGGGACGGGACGGGCGTGGCCTGCCACGTGTCCCGGGACGGGACGGGCGTGGCCTGCCACGTGTCCCGGGACGGGCGTTGGCCTGCACGTGTCCGGGACGGGCGGGCTGCCACGTGTCCTGGGACGGGACCGGGCGTGGCCTGCCACGGGTTCCCGGGACGGGATGGGCATGGCCTGCCACGTCGTCCCGGGACGGGAACGGGACGGGCGTGGCCTGCCACGTGTCCCGGGATCGGGACGGGACGGCGTGGCCTGCCACGTGTCCCGGGACGGACGGGACGGGCGTGGCCCGCCACGTGTCCACCGGTAACCCGGGAACGGACGGGCGTTGCCTGGCCACCGTGTCCGGGAGCGTTGACCCCGGGAACGTGCTGGCCTGGGCCACGTGTCCCACGGACGGTTACAGGACGGTCGTGGCCTGCCACCGTAGTCCCCGGGACAGGAACCGGACCGGTGCGTGGCCCGGGCCACTTGTCCCGGGTAACTGAAAATCGAGGCGTTGGCCTGCCACGGGTGTCCCTGGGGACGGGACGGGCAATGGCCTGCACCGTGTCCCGGGACGGGACGGTGGCGTGGCCTGGCCACGTGTCCCGGACGGGCGTGGCCTGGGCCAACGTGGTCCCGGTTACAGGACCGGGACGGCGTTGGCCTTCCACGTGGCCCCGGGACGGGACGGGACAGGCGTGGCCTGCCACGTGTCCCGGGACGGGACGGGCGTGGCCTGCCACGTGTCCCGGGACGGGACGGGCGTGGCCTGCCACGTGTCCCGGGACGGGACGGGACGGGCGTGGCCTGCCACGTGTCCCGGGACGGGACGGGACGGGCGTGGCCTTCCACGTGTCCCGGGACGGGACGAGACGGGCGTGGCCTGCCACGTGTCCCGGGACGGGACGGGACGGGCGTGGCCTGCCACCTGTCCAAGGATGGGCAGGCCGGGCAAGGCCCCCCTTGACGGGCAGGCAAGACCCGCCACGTGTCCCAGGACGGGCGAGCGAGGTCGCCACATGTCCAGGGATGGGCGGGCAGGGCCTGCCACATGTCCAGGGATGGGCGGGCAGGGCCTGCCACATGTCCAGGGATGGGCGGGCAGGGCCTGCCACATGTCCAGGGATGGGCGGGCAGGGCCTGCCACATGTCCAGGGATGGGCGGGAGAGGCCCGCCATGCCTCCTGGGACGGCCAGCAAGGCCCGCCAAGCGTCCCAAGACGGATGAGAGGGGCTCGCCACGCGTACCGGGACGGGCGGGCAGAGCTCGCCACATGTCCCGGGACGGGCAGGCGGGGCCCGCCACGTGTCCCAGGACAGGCGGGCGGGGCCCACCATGCGTCGCAGGAAGTGTGGGCGGGGCCTGCCATGTGTCCCGGGACGGGCGGGCGTAGCCCACCACGTGTCCCAAGACAGGCGGGCGAGGCCCACCTCGTGTCCCAGGGTGGGCGGGCAAGGCCCACCACATGTCCTGGTATGTGCAGGCGAGGCCCGCCATGGGTCCCACAACAGGCAGGCGAGGCCCGCCACGTGTCCCAGGACGGGTGGGCGAGGCCTGCCACACGTCCCGAGCCGGGCGGGCGAGGCACGCCACATGTCCCGGGATGGGCAGGCAGCACCTACTACGTGTCCCAGGACGGGCGAAGAAGGCCCACCACGTGTCCCGGGACGGGTGGGTGGGGCCCACCACGTGTCCCAGGACGGGCAAGCGGCGCGTGCCACACATCCCGGGACGTGCGGGCAAGGCCCACCTTGTGTCCTGGGACGGGCAGGCGTAGCCCCCTACGTGGCCCGGGACGGGTGGGCGAGGCCCACCACATGTCCCGGGATGTTTCATAGACAATGAAACTTCTATTATAATTACCTGCATCTCTGCAAAACTCATAAAGATCAAGTGGCAACCATAATTATGCGGACTAAGTATTCTACTTCCCAGATTACCAATCCATTATCATGCATATGAGTTCATTGTTTTATCCCGTTCGATACTTAATAGTGACCATATACAGCAGATCGCCTATAAATGAACAAAGCACGAGTGGCCGCAAATCGAATTTCTTTTCCCCAGAAAACTGCTATTTTCCAAAGAAGAAACTGAAGTTGAAATTTGTGAAATTCAGGACGACAATGAATTAGTGGATTCATATGATTATCATTATTACATATGAAAAGTCTTTTTTCCTGAACATTACTCATCTTCAAACGAAACTGATGATAAAAAAAAACAGTGTATATGAGCAAGACAATAGTGTTATGTTATGTGACACGCAGCCTCAAAATGTTAATACTGATGACGAGGAACAGTGCATGATTATATCGTCAGATAGTGATGAACACATCAATGCAGACAATAGTGTTACAATATGTGACACGCAACCTCAAAATGTTAATAATGATGCCGAGGAACAGTGCATAATTATATGGTCAAATAGTGACGAACACATCGATTCAGATATTACACATATCAGTGACAGACTCGGATGAAACATTGTTCACAATTAGAAAGTTAAATAATTTAGTTTACCGTGTAAGGTGAGAATTTTGTTTTCTTTGTTTTTGTATAGAAGGCCAAAAGTAAACAAGCATCGCTTGAAAAACGTAACTAAGCGTTTGCGGAACTTTATGCGGATACAACGGCAACACTGGTACCAACCAACCAGTGCAACAAGTAAAGGTAGGTTTACACCTACGCATTTTTGTGTTGTGGGCTGTTACGGCGTGGGACCGCAAGAAACCGCCACAAAACTTACGCGGTGGGGAGATAAAATTACAGTTATTGGGCGGCGCGGCGTGGACCCGTGTGGTTGGGTTACGGGCATGTCACGGCGTGTTCCTGTGGTGTCTAGCAGGGTGTTACGGAGTTGGCACGGTGTTATGGTCGTTGTTGCTATGCCAGGGCACGCGCTCTTGCGGCTTTGTTACTCCGTGTAGCGGTGTGTTGCGGGTGGCTTGCGGTGTCGTTGCGGAGTAATAATAACATAATTCATAATAATGAGACAAATGAGAAGCAAATGATGGACATAACAAAATTACTTATACTAAACAAACATGTAAAGCATAGAAAGTAAGAAAATGAACATGAAAAGCATAGAAAGTAAGAAAATGAACATGAAAAGCATAGAATCTAGAAAAATGAACATGAAAAGCATAGAAAGTAAGAAAATGAACATGAAAAGCATAGAATGTAAGAAAATGAACATGAAAAGCACGGACTGTAAGAAAATGAACATGAAAAGCGTAGAATGTGAGAAAATGAATTTGGGACTTGGTTTATACCATAACATTTTCAACTCCAAATACTTATCATATATTATCAACTGAGGTCAATATGTCTTTAGTCTGTTTCTGATTTTTCATTGTTCCCCTGTTAATAACTATGTCCAGTCAATGTTAATTATTGTTCCTTTATCATATTTGTATGTGTTCGTGTTCATTTAATCATGTTCTCAATATTATATTATTGTTCTTTACCTTGTATGTTATTATATCATTTGATGGCCATATTTATTTCATGTTACAATTCATTTTATAGTTCAAGTTATTTTCCGAGTTCTATTTATTTCATATATCATATTTCATGTTAGATTTCCTGTTATATTTCTTCATGTTATTATTCTTTATGGCCATGCTTTTTCATTATTCAATTTAATTTTACCCAATCATATCATCATATATATTGTCATGACATAAATTAAGCATCAATAAGGAAAATGTAAATGCAAGTCAGTATTTCAACATATTTATTACAAAAGGAAAAATTAGGAATGATATGAAATGTACAAAATAATTTAATATTAAGAAAATAACTAAAAAATCATTTATTATCAAATTTATCCTCCCCAGAATGAGCGGCAACCTTCCATCCAATCGACCTATCTTTTTGTCAAAATTAAGAGGTGGTTGTGGAATTATTGATAGTCAGTGTAAAACGAAGTCAATCATGTTAAGTACATTTCTAAAATGTTTAAAAGGTCGTTGTTTTGGTTACCAAATGATTATTTATTATTGTAAAGTCAGAACAACCTACCTTATAGAAAATGAATGCTAACATCAGGATTGCACTATATTTACACCTAGTTTTTATGAAAGTATAATAAATATATTACGAAGTGCTAATAAGATGACCTCTTATCCACAGATAAAACCGCAAGTGGTGTATGAACATTTAATGAAAAACAGTGAATATGTTCCAAATATTGAAAAATTATATCCACTATTCAACTGGAAACTAATTTGGGAACATGTAAATAATAAGTATATAGAAAATAAAAGTAGGGAAATTTTGTTTAAGTATGTTCATGAAGTTTTAAGTGCAAATGATAGGCTAGCCATGATGAAAATAAAAGATGTTAAGGAATGAGGTTGTGGATGCATAGAAACTATATGCATTTGGTATAAATCTGTCCTTTGGTTCAGAATTTGTTGTCCTGGGTATTCGAATTGCTTAGAAAATATTGTAAATTAAAAACTAATAGCAGGTTAAGGATTTTAAAACTTGATTTTGAAGCAAACTCAAAAAGCAATGAAAATACAGCAATGGTAATAATAGATTTTATTTCAAGAATATGGATGGCAAGATATTTGGGAATAAGTACTGACCAGCAAATTATTAAATGTATAAGGAATAGACTGTTAAATACATTTAATGTAAATATTATAGGATTTAAGTCTAATGTTAACAAAATTTTCACGAATCAGTGTTTCTAATTTAAAAACATATTTAGAAAAATAATAAATTGTAATATTTTTATATTATACATAGACCTTATAGTGTATATACAAAATTGTAAAATATAATTTTGTAGGGTAATATTTCTTAATAAAAGAAAAAACAGTATTGAGGTTCACCTAAAAAAAAAAAAAAAAAATCTACCTAGGGAGACGCCATAACACGCCGCACGCACGCCGCACGCCCCGCAACGTATGCGCGCCATTTATTAATCGTGTATGAAGGGCACCGCACGGCGCCATAACATCATGCCATAACACTCCCTCGCAGGTGGTACTACGTCGCACCACATCGCACCACGTGGGGTGTGGCACGGCACCGTGCAGGTTCTTACCTCTTTTGTTGCGGGGCAGCGTCACACCGCTTACGGCTTCGTGCGACTTCATCACGCCGCCAGACGCCACGCAGAAATTTGAAATGATTTACAATCCGGGTGGCGTCGCACGGCTTTAACAGTCTTCGCCTGCCCCCGCCAGCGAGGTGGTGCGTTTATAGTGCGGTTTGTAACGGTTTCTTGCGGTCCCACCCCATAACACCTCGCACCACGAAAGTGCGTAGTGTAAACCAGTCTTTAGACGGAACATCTCTCCACACAGCCAGAGTCGTTACTTTGTTACTTAATTTGTCATGCTATAGAGGAAGTTTATTGCGGGGTATCCCACACATTTTACGAATAATGAAGCATATTCAGGGTTTATATTAACAAACGTAAAGTGAGCAATCCGATTATGTGTGTTTTGTATCAGATTTCTTGATATTTTTTATTTGTTTGTCCACCTCACGGACACTGAAGTTGCAACGGCCACGTGCCACTTTGATCCATTGAATTGTCGTGTTAAATGTTTCCTGTGGCTTTCTCGTGTGTAATTAACTTGTAAATGTGAGGAAAAGGTTTTGAGTGTAAATTAGTTTATTTTTGTAATAAAATTGTAAACCTTACTTCCTCAATCCCTCCACGGGTAGTAGAGTCTAGTCCTTCAGGCCATGTTATCTCCCAGACCACCGGGCTGGAACCTAAGTAAGTAAAACGCGAATAATTCGCGACAATTTTTGTTATCCTATAAGCATTGCAAAACACTGATGAATATTTTATTAAATGAAAAACGAAATGCGCAGGATTTGCTGACTGGAGCATAATTAGTCATTTAATGAGCCATTTCCTGATTTCTTGTACTTTCGAAGCACACTCATACGCATCCGTGGCGGAATCTTAACCAAGTTATTTTTGGAACGGAATAATCTTAACTCTGAAATGATTTTTATTATAGAGTTCTCGGCACCAGGAGCACAACCAAAACCCGGCTACCTTCTTCAGTTTGATATTTTACTCGTAAGGTGCGTTAGACGGGCTTTGTAGTTTGTATATTAAATATCGCTTCAAAAATTGTCAGGACTATAACGTCCTCTTTACTGAAAGTGTTTCTCAAACTCTACTTCTCAACTTCTATCGTTTCAAATCTCAGGTTTGTGATTGCTGTCATGCTAGCTGACTCGGCAGCCCTGGGGGTGGGAGGGGGCGGGTGTGGCCTGGGGCCCAGGGTGCTTGATTTGCCCTGCATGGTTTACTGGTTACAC
Source organism: Macrobrachium nipponense (assembly GCF_015104395.2). Classification (NCBI taxonomy): domain Eukaryota; kingdom Metazoa; phylum Arthropoda; class Malacostraca; order Decapoda; family Palaemonidae; genus Macrobrachium; species Macrobrachium nipponense. The sequence goes on from NC_061087.1 coordinate 47,405,110, forward strand.
TTGTGGACACGATAGCTTCATCATGGGTTTTATGAATTACGTTGTTATCACGCATATTGCTTTTGTTAATTCCCCTGTTCTCGTTAACTGCGTAGATTTTAACTTGAATAGTTTCATTCCATACTGTGTTGCTTGCACGCTTTTGTTACTCGAAAAAGTTAAATAGTTTGCTCATGTATTCTTTGCCGAAAGTAGATTTTTTTGTAAATGTTTTCGGCCTTCAGTCCCATACTCTCATAGATAGCATTTTTCTCTGGCAACAAGTCTGAAAATACATACTGTCCAATGCCGGACCGCAGCACACGTATATAAGCCGCATAAAGGTTATTACAGAGCAAGGCTTCCTGCATAAGCAGAGGAATTGCAAATGTGACCAACCTAAAGAGCCTCCGTTGCAGAGATTTAGTAAATAAATCACATGATATGCAAGTGGAGCTCGTCAGAACCACTTAGTCATGATCCAATATCTGACAACCAGTAAGAGAAGTTAAAATATGTTTTGTTATTTCTGCTGGATCATCAAGGGGGAGGGGCTGTTCTGGTATTGTGTCGATCTTCCTTTCGTATTCAGCTGGCTTACGAGCCTACTCGTAATTTTAACAATGCTCAGTAGCACTGTATCTAGTTCTCACATATATTTCAGCTATAGTTTGAGGACAAAGAATGTTAGTTGATGGCACGTGTGGCTTTTAAACGTGAGTAAAGCTCGATACCAATATGGAATTGAGAACATAATTGTACAGCTACAAAAAGTCTTGAGGTGCTGTTGTCCCTTTCTCTGTCACAGACTTTTGCTTCTTCCGTCCCAGGGAAAATTTCCAAAACTTAGAGTGGAATGTTCTGATTAACCTATTAAACTGGATTGACGACAGTCCTGGTGGATTTTCCTTTTCAGTTGAAGATTCCTAGAATTCCTCTTGGTGTTCCAAATAATAGTGTTTTAGGACCTTTGATATTTTAAGCTTACCAGTTGTATACCTGTTGGCTCAGAATATAAGATTGTTGTAGTTATTTGCTCCCTAAAAGCGACAAGAACAGGTTGCTGATTTTAACAGAAATTTATGACTGATCAGTTCGTAGTGAAGTCACGGAAGTTTCATGATGAACTGCAGCAAAACTTTACTTTACTGAGTAGGGGATTCTGCAATTCCATTAATCTTTTGTTATTAGATCATTTTGAAAATCTGACAATTTTTTTGTGCTAACCCATGACTCCAAAAGTTCGTCTTTTGCCGCTCTTAACCGAATATCATCTAATATTGCCATAAAGTTAGATTTTGTTTGCATACCCCATGCTTCAGCTCTTTTGAGCTGCCAAGTTTGGAATGTGCATTTCTTTTATCAGTGTTAATAACCTTTCAGAATTCTTGTTGACATATATAAATTTGCTCAAAGTCGTAATCTTGTATTTATGTAAAATGGTACTCAAGATTTAGAACAATAACAGGAAAGTAATGATTAAACGTTGACATCTTCCATTAGCTTTATTTCAGCTATAAACTTCAACTACAATCTTTAATATCTGGTAAGGTGCTCGTTTCACAGAATCATAACTTTTTTTTTTCTTTTCTTTTTTTTATGCCGAAGACCTCGGTGTCACTACCCACCGCCAGATGTCTTTCGTTCTGTTAACTTTAGGAGATGTGGAATGGTCTTCTGCGAGTATAATAGATGCCAACTGTAGTTAGTGTATATCACGTATGATTTAATTTTCCCGATCAAACTAGTGGGCAGATGAGAGGTGCGCTACAACTCACCTCAGGGGGTACAGATAATGAAAAAGCAATCCAGTTTGTGGATTTTGCCCGACCAGAGTCATTTTTGCCCGTGAACAGCAGCAGACCCGAAATTGTTTTCCTGCGTCCTGTCCTTAGTGTTGCAATATTCGAAGCTCTCTTAGATGGTCTTTTCTTCGAGGTGGTTAACAACGTCTATAGTAGTTCACATCAACAGTGCATTTGACGTTTAGGCCAGCAAAGATATTACTTAGCCATAGTATACTTTACATCCTTACCTATTTTCGGCAGCATTCTTTATTACTTATATTAGGAAAAAGTATATTCATAAGGGTAAAATAAAGCAGCCGAAGCCAGTGGCGGAACACTAATATATGGGTTCAAAGTCATACGTAACGTAAACATATGAGACTCCTCCCACAAGGTGATGACGACAAACAGAATGTCTCTGAAATTCTGAAGAATGGCGGTGGTTGCAGGACAGCTTTTGTTATTCGACTTGCACAATTATTTAGAAGTTAGGAGGCCCGTGGCAAACCCTACGTAAGATTGAACAAAATAAATGAATAATAGGGCCCTTCTTTTGGGTAACGAGTACTCCCGGACATCCAAAGCTACGAAGTTTTTGTCATTTGTTGACTTCCATAAGATGCAAAAAGATAATTATATATGCTCCATTTATTACAATGATCGTCACTGTCATATCAGGAAAAATGTCAAAGAATTGGCGGCGAATGACAAAGTTTTCTTCACTTTGTTAATTGATTTTTAATTATATATTTTTTCAATGGAGAACAGTGATAGAGAGTAATTTCTCGGATTACTCGTGGAAACCCTTTTCTTCAAGGATTCTAGAACTCGGCCTCATGGCATAAATCTTATATACTACTACTACCATCACTACTACTACTGCTACTACTACAAAATGTAAACAAGGTAGTATTGGTTGTATTTCATTGTTGCCAAAGGTGGAGACTTTTTCACGAATAGCCAATCATCCATAGAGGAGGAGGCAAGTTAATGAATGACATCATAAGCTACATCATTATATCTTCGAAAGACATTCCTATGAGTTTGCCGGCGATGTCTACAAGAAGTAGGTGTTACTCTTATATTTACCAGAATAATGCAACTTTCGTAATACAGAATGCAGTCAAAAATTAGGTAGGGATGTAAGATACCTTGTAACAAATTGTCATCTTTTTCAGGTACTTTGATAAAATTTTATTCCGGAAAAACAACGGGACACTGGCTGTGAATCTCATAGCAAGGCAAAGTCTCATAAGGAGACTGCAGTACTGGCTATATAAGAACTCTTCACGTAATCCCATAACGATGAGTAGTTTCATAACGCACATAAACAGCTGATATAAGGGAATAAATTCTACCCCAATCACATCAAATACAGACTGTGAACCTTTGCAAATACGAAATTATTTTTATTTATGATACCGGTGAAATGAAAACACCAAATTTGATCATCGTCAAAGATTTACGTCTTTCGGTGTTAAGTGTCTTTCTAACTGTACAGAAAGTTACGAATGAGGAGTACGCCCGAGTCTTAAATTTGTTATAAATATTGGATAAATTCACATTTTTTAAATTAAATCGTCTCTTCCTTTATCCAATATTATGCAGTCAGCCTCATCTCGCCAAGTACCGTGACAAACAAAACGCGCTGGCGCTGAGCCATTTTAACGGACAATCAAACAGACGAATATTCCAGTCATTCCAGTATTAGTAAAATTGTTATGTCTATGATTGGCACTATGTGAGAAGCCAAGACAGTATTTCTAGGCAGCCAAATATTTGAAATTGTTCCAAAAAGCTGAGGAGGTTTTCCCGTGGTTACGACATCGCTTTCCCCGTCATCTTCGCCATTATCATGCGCAGCCGACTCTGAATGAAGCTCGAGGCCGGAGGACGGACGGATGGATACACCTCTCTCTTCCCTTCCCTTCCGCGCATCGACGCCGCTGCTTTCTCACGCCGTCCAAATGGCGAGCAAGATGACTCGTCACATTTCTTTCGCCTCTGCTAAAGAAAGAATTGCTGGAATACCAGACATGCTAGGCTTTCCGCTCCACGGTTAATATTCTTCGTGGTTAATGAGATGCTTGTTCCACCCCAGTTAGAGATTTTATAATGTGATAGTTCTGATGATGAAACAAGACAAGCTTTGACGAGTGGTGGCTATAACACTATAACATGGAATGATAACAGTGAGTGACAATAAAGGAGAGATGATTTTACAGATATTTCCGGTAGTCATAGTCTGATAGATTACGTGGAATTAACCACCTAGATAGGGTCGTCGATGTGTTTATTTACTATAGTGTAGGTGTTTGAAGATGGTGCATCGTCATATTTATATGAAATGACTACTATTACTTTAAATAAGAAGTATTCGATACAAAGTGAACACAAGCTTTCGAGACCCATTTGAATATAGTATATACGACTGTGTAAATATATTTTTCATTATATTATACGACCCAAAGTTCACAAATGCGATAGAGAAAGCAAAGTTGATAGTTGTACTCAGGGTAAATGTGTATATTGATGCTATAGTTTTGTGATGGTGCTGACTCAATGAATTTTCCGATTGTTGGAGAAGAAATTGAACCTTCTTAACTCGGTTTCTGATGAAACTCGACAGCTACGAGAAGAAGAACGGCCAGAAAGTGGAGAAAGGAAAGGCAAACTCTCGAATGGAGATAAACAGGTTTGAGAAATTGAGAAATTAATTTAGAGCCCAAGTTAGAAGTGGAGAGAAAATGATGGTCCTGCAGTATAGACAAGAAGCCACGACAGACTTTGAACCTAATTGAGCTGTGAGGAAAAAGAGACAGTGGACTTTCCTGTGGTGCAAATAAAAGACTTGGCCAAAAATTTGGTCACTCGGTAAGACGTGGAAAAATATAACAGGACTGAACCTGGAGGAAAAAGATTAGACGCCTTTTCTCCCAGAGCTTCCTACACAAGAATGGGGGCAACAAATTGGTATGAGAATATTTGAAACACAGAACTCATGAAAACGAGCCAAGTGGTGCTGTTTGGAAAGTCATACTGATTTTTATTGTTGTTTATGATTAAGCTGGTGTACGGGCTGCTCTAAGAGCAAGAGCCCGTGGCGGGATGAGGCCAGCTCAATCAAAAACAACAACAGCTTACGGGCTGCTCTAGGAGCAAGAGCCCGTGCTGGCACAAACCCAGCTAAATTATAACCAACCAACCAGCGAGCCTAGCGGACATTAAAGCTTATAATATCATTTCCAGAGGTAGCTAAAGGGAGCTGTTTTGGAGATGCTATATTTTACTACGGATCAAATACATAGTTTTATAAATCATCTGTAGTTCCTCGCTGGACAAGTGGTTTACGTGCTCACCTCCGATTCGGTAGTCGCGCGTTCGAGTCCCCACTCTGCCAACAAGAAATCAGAGGAGTTTATTTCTGGTGACTAGAAATTCATTTCTCGATATAATGTGGTTCGACTCACAATAACCAGCTGTAGGTCCCATTGCTAGGTAATTAATTGGTTTCTAGCCACATAGAAATATCTAGTTCAAATATCTAGTCCTATGGGCCAGCCCTAGGAGGGCTGTTAATCAGCTCAGTGGTCTGGTTAGACTAAGAAATACTTAAGTTTCTCATAAAACCTCTGTACCCTGAAAGTAAGTAATGGTCACAAAATTCATGGGCGCCCCAACGTAGGGTATTGGGGCTACTAGCGCCCCCCCCCCCCCCCCCCCCCCCCCCCCCCCCCGCCCCCGCCCACCCCCGAAATCCTGTATCCACAGACGGATACAGTTCTTTTCAAATTAACAGTGACTAAATTTTAAAAAATATTACATCTAATTGTATCACGTTGTTTTACTTCCATTATACATATATTATTTTTAGTTGAAGTATATTAAAGGTATCATTACTCTATTTGGTATTATTTGTATGCAGAATATAAATGTGTTATCTTACAAGAAATGTTTGATTTCAGTGAAATAGCATATCGAACTAATGTAAAAAGACTGTCTTTTTTTATCACATCTTGCTTCACTTAAATTATTATTAGTATCCCAATTCCACTGCATATAATACATATATATATATATATATATATATATATATATATATATATATATATGATATATGTAACTTATCTATCTATATATATATAGATATAATAATTATATAATATTATATATATATATATTAATGATATTATATATATTAATATTTTTTAATTTGAAATTTTTATTTATTTATAATATATATATATATATTATATAATATATAATATTAATATATATATTATATATATATATATATATTATATATTATATATATATATATATATGTATATTACAACACACACACCCACCCACACACACACATATATATTATATATATATATATATATATATATATATATATATATATATATATATATATATATATATGTATGTATATTGTGACGAAATGCCAAGTATCTGGTTACTACACTTACCATTCATTTATTGTTACCTAGCCAGACACCTGAACCCTCATCACAGGTACTAAATGAATGAATACTCTAAAGGTAACAGTGATCCCTTAACAACTTACCAGTATTGCAGAAAATCAGACTAAGTTCATCAAAACAGGTGTGAGGTAATCTTGAAAGTAATTAAATTAATTAAAGGGCATCACTCCACCAACAATATTAAAAGTCTAAGTATTTCCCTGATTTCAGAAGTCTAAGTACTTCCCTGGTCCTAAGTCACTTCAAGTAAATTGAAGGAAAACAGATCAATTACCACTCTGTGTTTCTACCTAAGCTAAATATAATCATATGCAAATATACTGGTTAGAAATAAAATACTTATAAAAATTTTAAATACAAAAATTTATTATCAAACTCAAAATTATAAGTGAAATTCGCAATATGAGGGAAAATTACTGATACTTGAAAAAAAGTAAAGTTTAATTAATTTTTGAAATAAATTAAGTAAAATTAAATCAAAATTAATTTATCACAAAATTCAAGAAAATTAATTCAATCAAAATTCAAAAGTGTTAGGCAATAATTGAAATTTGGAAATTAATTCATAAGTGCTAAACAACAATTAAACTTGAAAAGAATTCTACATAAATGCAAATTAAGTTACAAATGTTAAATTCAATTAAATGTGCAATGATTAAGTAATGAAAATAACTAAGTTAATTAAATTGTGAATGCAAATGAAAACACAGAAAAATGTGGAAAATACCAAAATTGCAAAAAGTACTAATCACACAGAATATAAAATAAAAACACACACTTCAATAAGAAAATGAATAAATGCACAAAACACAAAAATCACTTCAAATGAAACAAACACAAAAATTTGCAATGTGTAACAATGTAAATAGTTTCTCTCAAACCATTGTAACTATCAGTTATTAGTTCTCTAAACCATCGTAACCATTAGTTATTAGTTTCTTATTAAACCACTGACTATTAGTTATTAGTTGCAGTGAATAAAAATATAACACACTTTACCTTCTTGGTATACCAATTTTCTTGCTTTGCTGCAGCTTGTTCAAAAATTTACCACAATTCACAAAAATAGGCGCCGTTACACACTAATATAATGTTTGTTCAGATTCCACAAAGCACTAGATAATACCAAATAACTCTAAGAAATATCAAATCTGAAATCTAAAACTTATGAGTGACCATTCAGTAAGTATGAAATCATTACGTTACTTTAAAATCAAAAGTGCCGTACGATGGAGAGAGAGAGAGAGATGTCTGAATGCAACGCAGTTCTAAGATACAATGAAAAACTTCTTCTTTGTATGGGTACTTCAAGAGCCTGACGGGTTCAAAACGTTCTGAGCATGCGAAAGATGACGTAATGCTTCTAGTAGCTTCTAATAGTGACGTAACTTTACAGAAAAATGGTGAAATCTGCACATGGCATTCGGCAAAGATGAACGCATATGAAACGAGTATACATTCATGTTTGTACCAGCTCAACAAAGATACGTACCCAATCAAGACAGACATCGAGCGATAATTAAGATTGACATGTTTTTTAAAAACAACACGGAGACTCGAGTTCCTCTAATCTCAAGGCGATGAAAAGTTACTGAATTAATTCTAGCTTTGAATGGACAAAGATAATCTCTCTCTCTTTTCATACTACATTATATACTCTTTTAAATTATGTTATGCAGAATCTGAACACACATTTTAAGATATCCCATCTCTAAGCTAGCTAGGAATCTGAAAAATATTGCAAAATTCTATACATAAAATTTTATACAGTCAAAGAGGGGATATATGCATTTTGAAAGTAGCAATATATGATATACCTCCCCCCTAAATGATTGTTTATCACGGTGTTGAATCGAACAATTCGCAACGAGATAAATAATCAGTAACTACATTGTTTTTGCTGCACTCTTAAGTTATACTGTTGCAAGCACAAAGACCACCTGGTCAGTCTTTGATTATGATTTTTCATTCGCTGGATAAATGATAGTGGATTGTGATCAGACAACACTAAAATTTCTTCATTCCTAGGTCTATTCACATACACTTCAAACTTTTGCAATGCTGTGATTAAGGCTAAAGTTTCCTTCTCGATTGTCGAGTATACTTTCTGATGTTTTTTTCAGTTTTGAAGACATGAAAGCACACAGGATGGTGGATATTACTTTCATCTTCTTGAAGTAGAAGCTCCAATGCCACAGTCAGAAGCATCAATTTGGATCACAAATTTCTTATTAAAGTCTGGAGCTTGAAGTACTGGTCTTGAAGTTAAAATGGCTTTTACCTTCTCAAAGGATTCTTGACACTCTGGAGTCCAAACAAACTTAGCTTTGGGACTAGTTAAGTCTTTGGGACTAGTTAAGTCTGAGCTACTACGGCTGAGAAATTTGGGCAGAACGATGATAGAATCCAGCCATGCCTAAAAATCTCTGTAGCTGTTTCCTGGTAGTAGGTGGGGTAGCCTTACAGATACCTTCTACATTAGCATTTACTAGAGCAAGAATGCCTTTCCCAACTTCAAACCTAAGATACTGCACAGTAGCCTTTCCAAACTCACTCTTCTCTAGGTTGACTGTTAATCCTGCTTCTTGTAATTTCTTGAAAACTTTCTTCAGAATCTTCAGATGTTCTTCCCATGTTGTAGAGTAAATCATGATGTCATCCAGGTATACACCTACTCCTTCTATTGATCCTAACAGTTGATCCATCACTCGTTGAAATGTTGCAGGTGCATTCATCAGACCAAACGGCAGAACAGTATACTCATACAGTCCAAATGGAGTAATAAAAACTGACAGCAACTTGGCATTCTCATCTAAGGGAATTTGATAATATCCTTTCAACAAGTCTTTCTTGGAAACAAACTTGGCTTGCCCAATATTATCAAGTAACTGATCTATAAGAGGCAAAGGATAATTGTCAGCCACACTGATAGAATTCAGTTTCCTATAATCAGTACACATTCTAAATTAACCATCTGGTTTCTTCACTAACACACATGGAGAACTGGAGTGACTTGAATTGGGTTCTGCTAATCCATGTTGCAGCAAATGCTCAACTTCCTTCTTCAAAACATCTCGATGATACGGTGATAAGCGATAAGCTCTTTGCTTGAAAGGTTTTCCATCTTCTTGAATCTTGATTTTATGCTTGGTCAGATCAGTACACCTAGGCACATCTGTAAAAATATCTGGGAAACTTCTAATTACTTCACTTAAGTCTTCACCTTGTTCAACACTCAGATGTTTCAACTTATCCTCCAAATTTTCCAAAATTGAAGAATTATTCATCTTGCTTTCAGCTCCCAATTCGTAGCCATCATCGTCTTCTGTAGATAAAGTTGTTTGTACTATTGACACAGTTTCAGTTTTAGTCTGAGAAATAAGGTTTCAAGAGGTTCACATGTATCTTCCTTTGTCATCTTCTTCGTTCTGGTGTTTCAATCACATAAGTTCTATCACTTAACTTCTCAATTATCTTGCAAGGACCTTGAAATTTATTAGTGAGGGGAAATCTCTTGACGGGTAGAAACACTAACACTTGTTGACCAACACTAAAACTTCTTAACTTGGTCTTAGCATCAAAACGCCTTTTCATTTTCTCTTCACTCACTTTCAAATTTTCTAAAGAGAATTTTCTAATCTCTTTCAACCTTTTCCTTAAGTTCTCCACATACTGTCCTTGGATTTCCTCTTGATTTTCTTCCCAATTTTCTTCAAGAATCTTCAACAGTCCTCTCACATCTCTGCCAAAAATCATCTAATGAGGTGAACATCCCATACTTTCTTGATAAGTACTCCTAACTTCAAACAACATTAATGGTAAACCAATATCCCATTCTCTTCCTGACTCAGAACAATACTTTGTCAGCATACTTTTCAATGTCTGGATGATAAGCAGTGGATAACTGTTGTTTCACTCCTAACAAATTCATCACATCCTGGAATAACTTTGAAGTAAAGTTTGTTCCTCTATCACTTTGTACTATTTCTGGTATACCAAATTTTAAGAAAAACTCCGCAAGTTTTTCAGCAACTATCTTGGCAGATATGTTTCTAACTGGGATTGCCTCTGGATATCTTATCACAGGACACATTAATGTTAACAAATACTCGTTTCCTTTCTTTGTCTCCGGCAGCAGCCCAACCATATCTATAATAACTTTGCTAAAGGGTTCTCCTCTAACTTCTATAGGTTGTAGGGGGGCTTTCTTGATGGTTTCATTCGATTTTCCAGCTATTTGGCAGATATGACACTCACAACAAAACCTGCTAACATCTTTGTGAAGTCTAGGCCAGAAAAAATATTTCATGATCTTCTCCACAGTCTTCCTGATTCCCATATGTTCAGACTCATGAGCTACTGGTACCACTTGCTTCCTCAATGGATATGGAATCAAAATTTGATGATATTCTCCCCATACAGCATCTCCTGGTATACCTGTAGGTCTATACTTCCTCATCAGCAAACATTCCTTCAGATAATAACAGGTAGGAGTTTGTTGCATCTCTTCTAGATCAACAACTCTAAAGAACAAATCAGCTAACGATGTATCCTTCTTCTGCAAGTCCATTAGCTTCTCTCTTGTCACTTGACCAACTTCAAGGGTTGAATTCTCAATATCTGCTAACTCAGCTACTGTAGTTTCACTACTGTCTTCAGAAACACTTTGACTACTCGCAGTCTCTTCAGGGACATAAGGTTCTTCTTCTTTGTTGTCGTCGTCTTCTTCATGGGAAATCTCTCCTTGGTCAGCACTATGGGAAACATCACTTCCCTAGAACAATTCTTTTAAGCACAAAGATCCTTCTCTTGATCCTTTTTGGGTGGGTAAATCCTCAGTTTCTTCACTTGCAGTCGTAGTCCTCTTCATACTTCTGGTAGTTACACAACTAGGAAACAGGTGGGGGTTATTCTTCTCCAACTCTACAATAGGGCTAATCCTCCAATGGTATGTCTGTCACTACAGGACAAGGAATAAATGGCACACCTCCAACTTCATTCCCCAACAGAACATGTACACCTTCCACAGCCAGTGAGTCCTTTACAACAAAATCAACATTCCCTGTCACCAATTCACATGACAGTTGTAAGCGGCATATAGGAGTGACTTCCTCTCCTCCTATACCCTTCAAAATAACTGAATCTCCTGTGGGACTCTTCTCCAACTGAGGGTGAGAACCACATACTACCACAATATGGTACTCCCCGTATCACGTAATATCTTGGTACCTGCACACTTCCTTCTTGAGTTGACAGCATACCCTCATAGATATATGGTTTAAAAGCCTCCACACTGCTCAGCCACTCACTGCTTGAGGTTACATTTCCACTGGTTGCTAAACATTCAGCTTGTTTAGTTTCATTCTTCTCTGGAGTCTGATTCTTTCCCACACTGCTCTTCGTAGTTTGTTTCACCTGGTCACCTTTCACTACTTGACCAACTGGCTTTGACAGCTGTTGATTCCGGTAACACTCTTGACTGAAGTTTCTTACTCTTCCACACTTGAAACAGACAACATTAGGTTTCTGTAACTGTCTTGAAAAACTGGATGAGGATTTCACATTAGCTTGTTGAGATATATTACCTTGTGTACTCTTGGTAGTATCACTTGTAGGTTTCCCATTAAATTTGTTCCTGTTATTTGGATAAGACTTAAAACCTGGGCATTGTTGACTCTGGTACTTGACATTGTAATTACATTTGCTACTAATTATGTTGTAATCTTCACTCAGTGTAGCAGCTTTGTCAAGTTTCTTCACCTCTCTCTCTCTCTCTCAAATAGACTCTTATATGTTCAGGAATTCCCTTAAGATACTGTTCAAGAACAAGTAACTCTTCTAACTCATCAAAAGTTCTAACTTTAGCAGTTTCTAACCAACGTTTGAAATACCTTCTTACTTTATAAGCATAATCTAAGAATGTTCCCTTCTCATCTTTTCTTAAATTTCTAAGAAATCTTTCATCGTAGTACCTCGGTGGGGTCATCTGGTAAACTTGTAGCACATTGTGTTTAAGTACCTTGTAGTCTTTACACTGATCAGCTGTTAAGGCTAGATAAGCACTTCTCCCTTTTCCAATTAAGACACTTTGTAGCAAAACTGACCATTGATCTTCTGGCCATCCCATACCGGAAGCCTCTTTCTCAAAGTGATAAAAAACTCATCTGGAGCTTCTTCAGTAAACTTAAAGATTAACTTCTGTACTCTTACTACATCAAATACAGGGTCCTTGATTACCTTGGTCAAGGGTTAGACGGTGTTACAGGTATTGTGGATCTATCTCTTATCAATTCCATTTCCCTTTCATGTCTAGCGATTTCTCTTTTCTCTTTTATCCTTTCTCTTCTCTTCTGCAGCTTTTTCTTATTCTCTTCCTCTTCTTTCTTGTTTTTTCCCTGTCTATTCTTTCTCTTTCAGCCAACATTTTTAGCTTAATCAAATTCAATTCTGCTTCAATGCGTCTAAGCTCTAACTCTGCATCACTTTTCTCTTTCTTTTCTGCTTGCTCATTCATAAGATCAGCATGTGCTACATTCAACAACTCTTGAGCCAATTCTAACTCATCTTCATCAGTTTTTCTACCAGAGTCTATCAATGATTCCATAGCAATACATCTTATTTGTGCCTATATATATATATTATATATATATATATATATATATATATTATATATATATATATATATATAATATATATATATATATATATATAGAGAGAGAGAGAGAGAGAGAGAGAGAGAGAGAGAGAGAGAGAGAGAGAGAGAGAGAGAGATCTATATATTAGATCTATATATAGATCTATATATATATATATATATATATATATATATATAATAATAATAATAATAAAAAGAGTATGGCCAGCAGAAACTTCAGCATTTTCGTTAAAACTTTATTTTCATCCAACGCCTACGTTTTCGGGATACAAATCCCATCTTCAGGGCTAAAAACAAGGAAAAATTAAATTCTATACATTAAATCAGACTAAAATCGGGCACAGTAATAAATTATGTTATTTAAAAAAATTAAATAAATAGATTAATTAACAATAATATCAGTGAAATTCGAATTTTTATATAAAAGTAAGACGGTAACTAATTGAATAAGAGATCGACAGTAAAAATCAAAGCTACAAGTACAATGACACTTCAAAATAAATAAACAAACGAAACATTTAAAAACACAAACCACACGTGAACAACTAAGAAAATTACATTAATACTAAAATACTGGTTTGGGAACAAACAAATTACTTTAGCTTTTGTCCGTGTTTTAAACTTAATGCATGCAAGACATTATTGTGTAGAGCTTACGTTTGGTTTTTAAACTTAATGCATGCAAGACATTATTGTGTAGAGCTTATAATTTGTCATGCAACTGGGTCAAATTCCATGAGGAAGTAGTTTTCTTGCAAAACTATTTTAGCAGAAATTGCTATCCATCCCACCTATTTGAGGGAATCTTGAGAGAGTTTTTAAATAACATTGTTAAACCGAAAGCACCCACTTTTAATGTACCTAAAAAAAAGAACTGTATATATCCTTGCCCTTTTGTTCAACATATAAACTTGTAAAACGAGAGCTCACCAGTCGTACTCAGCAATATGTACCCATATGTTAAATTTAATTTTATCTTCAAGAACCCCTTAAAAAATCAGAAGTCTTTTCAAGTTCAAGGACACCCTACCCGCAGTTGATGCGATCTTCAACGGTATATTTGTTTACTTGTCCCAAATGTAATTTGGGAAAAAACCTATGTCGGTAATTCGAGTCGGCTGTTGAAGGTTCGCATCGATTGCCATCGGGGTGTCAGTCACCGAACAGGAATAACTTTATCTAAGAAAGAATTTTCTGCAATAGGCAACCATGCAATAAAATGTAAACATAACATTCAGTACAATGACTTTTAAAATCTTATCCCAAGCAATAGATAACCGGTCATACCCTTTCTTGAGTCCCTCTTCATTAAACAATTGTCACCAACCCTCAACAACCATTCAACTGCTGTACAACTCAACTTTACTTAATAGACCATTCGCCCTTTCTACCTTCTCGCCTTTGTATTTGCCTCTCCCCTTTTGTCAAAAATAAATAATAATTCAGTCTTATCTATACTTCTGTACCGGTGAGTTCTCGTTTCGCTATTTTTTGCTTTGCGTCCGCCTTTATATATATATATATCTTTTAATTTTTTTCTCCTTTTGTAATCATATACAGAATTTTTTTGCCTGTTAGGATTCAATGCTTTTCTCCTGTTTTTAGTATTAAACGTAATTTTCTTAGTTGTTCACGTGTGGTTTGTGTTTTTAAATGTTTTGTTTGTTTATTTATTTTGAAGTGTATTTATACTTGGTAGCTTTGCTTTTTACTGTCGATCTCTTATTCAATTAGTTTACCGTCTTACTTTTATATAAAATTCGAATTTCACTGATATATTGTTAATTAATCTAGTTAATTTAAATTTTTTTAAATAGCCATAATTTTATTACTGTGCCCCATTTTAGTCTGATTTCATGTATAGAATTTTAATTTTTCCTTATTTTTAGCCCTGAAGATGGGATTTGTATCCCGAAACGTAGGCGTTGGATGAAAATAAAGTTT
>NC_061087.1:47422464-47530093 GCF_015104395.2 Macrobrachium nipponense
CTTGGAAAATACTGTGCGGGCGCCCATGGTGCCAAGTATCATTTTGTCTGGGTACTGCTCTAAAAGAACGTCACTACGTAGTAAGAGTCGTTTATCTGCGGGAAGCTGGCTTCGGTAGAACACTTTTTTAAGAAAAACAAATATATGTTATTGAAGTTTTGCTGTGTTTACATTAACTTATTACAGAACTGTAATATTTGGAAACTAGTAAATCATTTTCCATCATAAAAAATGTATTTACATAGTCATGAAAACATACTTAGCATGTATGCGAAATACTGCAGATGGAAACATACATACCCTGCTATTTTTGTCGTCTTACTTATTATTGATATGCTCTGCATACTTATAGAATCATCCTAAAACACTCTATGTATACTTTCCCGTGATTCTAAATCTCGGTACTTCTATCTTAAATGGTAGCAATGAACCGCGCATCTAAGGCACTGGCAATAACATCCGTTTCCTCTCACCTCTCTCTCTCTCTCTCTCTCTCTCTCTCTCTCTCTCTCTCTCTCTCTCTCTCTACACAACATCTCTCTCTCTCTCTCTCTCTCTCTCTCTCTCTCTCTCTCTCTCTCTCTCTCTCTCTCTCTCGACAACACTTCCCCCCCTTCCCCCTTCTCCATTACCTAAGGCAATCAAATCAGACTCGTGAACTTACAAAAATACATTTATTTAAGAGCAAGTCATAAACTAAATACCTCAGGTTCTTAACAAAATTAACAAAATGATTAAATGAAAGGTTGAACTTAGATAACCCACTCCATATTTCTACTACAATAACCAAGATCATCTTAGTCACAAAACTAGGCATAGTCATAGTACAGTAACACCACGAAACATTAGTTAAGTTTCCATATCAATTAAGTCACCATATTCAGTTCCTCTTTGTCTCAGATCAGTTCCCCTTGTCTCAGAACCGCCCATTCAACACAGTATTCACACACACTTTACCAATAAATACTTTGCAGAGGCCATCTTGGCTCTGCCAACTCTGTAGCAATCTCCCATCTTGGTAACCTTACTTACTCGTTATGTAGGGACGAAGCTCTCACACACATTGTTCACGCCCAAGTAACTGCCTATAACCAGTTTCAGAAGGCACCTCTGCAACCGCCCGTGCATAGCGACAGGACATGGCACTGATCTGCTTAGACAGCAACTTTGACATCACGCCACCCAATAAGATACATCAGCATTTCCTAAGCTGAGATGTCTTGTCACTTGGACCACACTGCGTCTCCATGGGAAGCTAAACTGATGATTCCTACTTTCTAAGAAAGTCACAGCATCTCACCTTACAACAGTGTCTTAAATATATTGTCTTAATACATCCCTCTTTTTATATAACAGCTGCTCGGCCACCCCAGAAGCTAGCACCTGCCTAGCCATAGCTCACATAAAACAGATTATACATATAAAACACATTGGTCGACTCATTTAACACCAAATATAAAAATAACTGCACATCTTTGGCAAAACAATGTCTATCACACATTATCTCGAACAGCCTGTATCCGGGCTATAATAACAGTTGACTGTAGAAATATCTTCTCATCTTGAATTTTCGATTCTCCGGTGTGTGTATGGTCTACAGCTGCCTGCACAGACTCGTGGAACATGCTCTAGAAAGGCAAAACATCTCCCAGTGGAAGACTATTGACGACTTCCGTAGTCTAAAAGCGCTGCAGAACCCCGTAGAATCGTAGAATCTCTCGCATGTCAGCAACATCAGCAACATACTTCTCTTTAGTAGTTGAAGGACGTCTTGCTGGCGTAGGGGAACTATGTCAGTCATGTCATCGGTCAATTAAAGAAGAATTAACCCTAGACATACATCTGTCAAATAATGGCCTCAAAATTCTAAGAAACACTAACAACGTTTTCCCAATCAATCACCATTAATATGACCACTGAACTAATTTCTAACTATAACTCGCAAAGGAACTTCATAAGATCGCTGAATCATAAATCACTAATAATGATATAGATATAAAAGACCAACTATAACCCCGTAGAGAAAATATCAAATTCTCCAATTTAATTCTCCAATAATATGAAAAAAGCTCGCCAACCCCCATACAAATTAGCACAAACCACCCAGAACTCACAATAACTCTACGGACTACTGTCATCACATTTTAAACTCACATTACTCACAAGCATAAAAAAATAATGAGCACTGAAAAAAAAAGAGTAACAAGACCAGCCCCAAATCATCACTAATAATGTTCTCTCAAGTTCTGATATTTCAGTAACCCACAAAATCAGTAAGAACCCTTTAATGTCTAACAGCAAAACCCTTTTACTGTTTATATAATTAACCTCTATGACATGTAATGCCAAACACCCTTCTATCTAACTCACATACCCGGACAAATTATCTCCTGTCTAAAAACAGAAATGCTATTTAAAGCTTAACCCCAATTACAACAAATCTCGTAGGAAGAGAGAAAAATAATAATAACAACAATAGTAAGTGAACTTTCCCCATTACAGAACACACATAAGAGAGATAAAATCATATACATAATCCAACGTTTTCCCTACTAAATGCAGTATGTATCGTTACGGAATTTGCTATCGCAACATATCTCATCGGCCAGAAACGACCGGAAACAACCCCCTTACATAATAAATCTCCGAAAATAGTGCAAATCTCCGAGTAATCAACACCAAAGGAAAAAATTAGCAACCGGAATCATCACAGCATTAGCAGCAAAAATCCACCTGTGAACACCTCAGGTGCTTCTCCAGTAAAATAACCTCGAAAAGCCTCTCTAAGGAGCTCAAAGTTACAGTCAAAAACTATAAACTCTCTATTTAGCATAACTGCTGAAAAGGGCAAAAACTTGGCAAAAGATTGCGAAGAAATTCTAGAAAAAATCATCAGTGTGCCATAACTCATTACAACAAAACTACAAATCCAAAGTGTCTAAGCAAAAGCTTCCCCATATTCACTTTGGCACAGGCCACCAGAAACTTAATCAAGTTTCCTATCTCTGGCAAAGTTGCCACAAACACAACAAAGGTATTGTGTAAGAGGCCAACAATTTCCGGAACACAAATATCCAGAAAAAAAAATGTAGTGCCATTATGTACACATTTTAAAATGCAAAAAATCTCCCTTAAATCTCTTGCAGCATCAAACGGCTGAAATTATAAACACATTCCCGAACAATGATTCCAAGTCACAAACTGAGATATTAAAAAATTTACACAAACTGTTCAAAGAGAAAAATAAATTCAAATTCGCTCATGATAAAAAAAAAAACTTACGTCAGTGATGGCTAACGTCCAAAAGGGGAAAAAGAAAAGTCAATGGCACTGTTGATTGTTCCCATGACACCTGTAACATCTGTGACTCACGTAGACTTCAAGCAATTGTCTACTGAACCCATAAAAAAAAAAGGAAAACTCTTGGGCTATCACAGAAAACCAAAGAAACACCCGGGCAAAAGAAGACTGGTAGGTTTACTCAATATGACTTTTACCATAGTCTTTGAACAGGTCATTAACACAATATCCTCCGATAAAATACCATTAAATTTGTGGTTAGTACCTCCCATATTCACAAACATCACCACCCTTAGTATCATTACATCTACCCCAATTGTTAGTATCAAAAATAACACCAATATCAGTACTCGCCAGTATCACCAAATTCACCAAATTCACCACTCACAAATCATTGTCACATTCACCAAAATTGTTACCACCTTGAACTCCAATAGAATCCCCGTAAATATCTCCCGTAATAATTCCCCGTAAATATCTCCGTAAAATATCTCCTGTCTCACCAGTATGAGCTTTAATATTGCCATTCACCAGTATCATCACCAAAATTGTTATCACCGAACACATCACCAAACACATCCCCATTAAAAATAATCTCTGTATCCCCAGTTATAATCATGTCCTCTACCATTGCGTAAAGGCATTCTCCAAAGCGTAAGGAAAACTTGCACCACATTCATTTTCATTTTCTCTTTACTCAAAAGAAAGAACAAAAATCGTTCTAAAAGAAACCCTATGGCCATATCACATCATCTCTCAGTGGGTATCAGCTGATATAGCATTGAACTTTCCTATTCAAGGCCAAACTCACCCCCTCTACCCCGGCACAAAGAAAAAAAAGTTCACCCTCCCTTAGACTCTACCCCATGGATCATACTAGCCTCCCTTAGGCGCTACCCCTTGGTCGCCCAGCAAAAAAAAATGCACTGAGTGCATATGCATGAGGGATACTGTCTCTAAGCACCTCGAGAACTGAGTTGCATGCATGAAACTTATATGCATACGTATGTATTAAAAAGAAGACGAATGCATCGCCTTTAAACATGTGCTAAGAAAAAACTTATCATGTTTTGCTCCTATGGGGAAAAATATGGTAATCTCAACTGCCTCTTTAACTCCAAAAATTATTCACACACAAAGTTAGAAAAAAAAACACAAGGGCAAAAAAAAAAATGTAACACTCAGGCCGTCAATGAAAGAACACCATATTGCCGACTTGCACATGTAAAAACACGCTATACACACATACTTGCATGTGTAAGAACAACCCAACACTCGAGCAAGAAAGCACTTTGGCAAACACGCACTCACAAGACCCAACTGAGTGACCCATAGCTTGAAGCGTCTCGCGATAGATGAAAATGCTGATCCTAATTGAATTTCTCCTCTCAGTCCCAGAACAACAGCTGAATAATTCTTATCACCTGTCACCTATTAATTGAAATCCTAACACATTTTCACAACCAGACTCTCTCAAATCAGCCTCTTTAAGCGGCTATTAATCTCACAAAAGGCGTAACAACGGTTCTTACACCGCTAGCCACCAACTTTTCCCGTGATTCTAAATCTCAGTACTTCTATCTTAAAAGGTAGCAATGAACCGTGCATCTAAGGCACTGGCAATAACATCCGTTTCCTCTCACCTCTCTCTCATCCCTCTCTCTCTCTCCCTCTCTCTCTCTCCCTCCATCCCTCTCTCTCTCTCTCTCTCTCTCTCTCTCTACACAAATTCCTTCTCTAACATCTCTCTCTCTCTCCTCTCTCTCTCTCTCTCTCTCTCTCTCTCTCTCTCTCTCGAACACTTCCCCCCACCCCCCATAACCTAAGGCAATCAAATCAGACTCGTGAACTTACAAAAATACATTTATTTAAGAGCAAGGCATAAGCTAAATAACTCAGGTTCTTAACAAAATGATTAAATGAAAGGTTGAACTCAGATAACCCACTTCATATTTCTACTACAATTAACAAGATTATCTTAGTCACAAAACTAGGCATAGTCATAGTACAGTAACACCACGAAACATCAGTTAAGTTCCCATATCAATTAAGTCACCATATTCAGTTCCCCTTTGTCTCAGATCAGCTCCCCTTGTCTCAGAACCACCCATTCAACACAGTATTCACACACACTTTACCAAAAATACTTTGCAGAGGCCATCTTGGCTCTGCCAACTCTGTAGCAATCTCCCATCTTGGTAACCTTACTTACTCATTATGTAGGGACGAAGTTCGCACACACGCATGAACTCACACACGTTGTTCACACCCAAGTAACTGCCTATAACCAGTTTCAGAGGGCACCTCTGCAACCGCCTGTGCATAGCAACAGGACATGGCACTGATCTGCTTAGACAGCAACTTTGACATCACGCCACCCAATAAGATACATCAGCATTTCCTAAGCTGAGATGTCTTGTCACTTGGACCACACTGTGTCTCCATGGGAAGTTATAATGATGATTCCTACATTCTAAGAAAGTCACAGCATCTCACCTTACAACAGTGTCTTAAATATATTGTCTTAATACATCCTTCTTTTTATATAATATATATATGTATATTTCAAACTCATTTTAAAACAAAACATTTCATAAAATGTACAGTATAAGCAGAATATCAATGGGCAATTTGTACCCAATTGACCCCATACAGTTCACTGTTCTCTCGTTTGTGCGTGTTTTGCATGAACGGTGTATACTACTACGGGCTAAGAATGCTCTTTGAAATCTTCCTCTAAAATGTCCTCTAAACGTTCTGCTTCTCCTAAGGTTTCTGACAAAGAGCTAAACATCAGAGGCCCTTACAGTTAATGACAAATGAGCAGAAAGTAGACATGACTGTTATGTTAAATGTGGGCAAAAGTCATGGAGAAGTAGCAGACCACCATCATGGGTGGCATGGCAGAAAATGCAGTCATCTGCATTGAGAATGATAATGTACAGGGGAAAATAATCTGGAAGGTCATTCTTGGAGAATTCGCCGCCCTCTTTACTATTCCACCAACTGACCAGGGTTTTGAAGAATTTCTTGGTCTGTACAAATTGATCAAGAAAGTCAGACAAATACAGACAATGGTAAAGGCATGGGATGAGAATGAAGAAAGGGCCACAAATTTTATCAACACTGTTATGATATCATGAAGCCCTATCATAATACCTTCATCAAAATGTAAGACCCTCATTATGATGCAGCCTCTGGAAACCCCTGACGAAGTGCCTCCTGAAGCAGGTGAAGAAGCACCATCAGAGATGTAACTCCTGTGATTAGCTGTGCAGTCTAACTTCATCATCATTCATCTGACTGCACAGCTAATTTATCATCATCATCTTTAATCAACATTCTTCACCAGTGAGTACCCTTATAATTTTATATTATTATTGTGATATTAAATGGTATCGTTATACAGTAGAAAATAAAAAATGGAGAATATTTTCTTACGAAAAAATGCTCATCTGCAAATAGTTGGGACCAACTATTTTTATAGATACGATCCATAGAAAACCCCACGAATAGGCGAGTCCTCCAGCGAATATTTTTTTAATAGGTTCCACTGAAAAAAAATCGCGAATAGGCGAGTCCACAAATCTGGAGAAGTGAATAGTGGGTGTCGACTGTGAATACCCACAACGACCTCTAGACTTTTCAGTTTCCTTACACTTTCTGAATAGCTTTTAAACTGAAAGATAAGTCAAAATGGGAAATAGATGGAGAAGCTCTTCCTTCTTGGTCAGATTCGAATCAACTCATGGTAGAAAGAGATGTTACTGTTAACCTATACCGGACTACAAAGAAGGATAATAATTCTTCTACAAAAAAATCCATCGAGTTCACACATGTATTGCTTGAGCTTAAAGAGACCCATCTTTACTATGTAAAAAAAGATGTGTAGCCGTTTTGCAGTTTTGTTTTTAGCCTGAGATTTATGTATTCTACTGATCACATTTGCTAGATGGATGAATTTTTAACATCCACAATTTTCTCTTAACTTCTCGATTTTTCCTAACAATTTGGAAATGTTTTTCAGCTGAAAGCTTTGATTCTGAAACAATAAATAAAGTTGCTTTTATTTTACCATTGTGGAATTTTCTCAATATAAAGTATTAGGCTGGACATTTCAAAATCAACATGGATGTTTATAAGAATTCTGGGAGTTAGCCAATCAAAGTCCAGGAATATTTCAAGACCTCTGCAAGGTAAACCAATTGGATTGCAATGTTTACTCCACCAACCTGTATGTCTGCCAGAAGGATGTCAATTCCACCTTTTCCTTGGATAAGCATGAAATCGTAGCATTCCTGGGCATCATCTTCTGCATGAGTATTAGCAGCTTTCCCAGTCTGGATGACCACAAGGCAACTGGAACCACTCCTTCAGGTAGTTGGCTTTTTCTTCCAAGAGGTTCTGACTCCTGGGGTCTCTGCTGCACAAACCGGCAAGAGGATCACATAAACGTTCTACAAGATTTGGGTGGGCTGCAACTTCATCACAAAAGAATTCCTGAAAGTTGGAGTGAACCCAACCCATTCACTGGATAAAGGACCAGGTGCCTGTGCCAGTACATGCCTAACATACCAGCTGAGTCTGGTTTAAAGTTAGTTGGTGTTACTAGTATCATGTGAATATCATAGTTTTTTCCAAGATATTCTCATGTATACCAGAGGGCCTCTACTTTTGGTATTCACCACAACCTGTAACAAGATAAAGCCACTATGCTCATTAATAGTAAGAATGTCCTCACCTTTGACAAGATCCACGAGATCCCCAAACATACATGCACCTGTGCAGACAATTTCTCCACCAGTATGTATGCCGATATGTAAAGACTGCAACGGTCAGCTGATCTGTGAATGCTACACTGATACCTGTCAAGGGTATGGCAACAAGCCATGGAAGAGAGATACCACTGAGTACTGCCCTGATAATGGGATCCTTCATTGCCCCTCATGGGAAGAACAAATTGTTCATCATTGTCCTGTCAACTCAAGAATATGTTAGTCCCCTCCTCTACCATCCAAAGGTGAAGAGCTGCCAATGGGAAGGCCGACATTAGCTGCCTTAAGGTCACCCAGGAGTACAATGGCAAGATGGGTGGCAATGGCAAGAGCCACAAGATCATCCACCACCACCAGCCACCCACGAGATCCAGGAGGTGATATATGAAGAACTTGGGGTATGCTATAGGCATCTGTGCCAGCAGTGCATGGGCCCTGTTATGTATTGTCCTTGGAGGGAAGCCCGTGCACCTGAAAGCATTAGGGCTGGAAATCTCCTTGTTTGCCAGGTGTCAGAAGACTGTTTCCAGACCAACCTGGAGGACCCTTGACAAGCAAGAGAAGCTGCTAGTGCCAGTACAAAGAGAGGGCAAAGGTCAGAACTGCCCACCATGGAACAGTGAACGGTAAAGGCAAAGCATACATCTCTCCACGTGGGTCTGCAATCCTGTAAGATATCTCTCTGTTTCTATGACATCAGGAACGGCTTTGCTCCATTGTATAAGGGCAGGGATGCACCAGAGAGTTAATAAATATCATATATGAATATATATATATTTCACATTTCCTGATTGTACATGCTTATATTTCAATACCATTTTTCATAATTCCATTCCCAATCATGTGTCTTCAATATTTCATTACTCCATCTCTATTCAAGGTTTCGTTCTTATATTTTTGTTCTGTGTATGTATTTGTAAAAAATGTTATAAACAATCTATGTTGCTAAATGTTTTTAGATATGCATCATTTTCTGCTAAATTTATATATATATATATATATATATATATATGTGTGTGTGTGTGAGTGTGTGTGTTTGTGTGTGTGTGTATGTGTCTGTGTATATATGCATGTGTATGCCCATGTGTGTGTGTCAGTCTCTATTGTCAGTTGAATACATTTCTATATTTGGTTAATTTCCAACTGTAAATTTTTATGTATTTATTTGTAGATTTTATCGTCCTTTTATACT
Organism: Macrobrachium nipponense; assembly: GCF_015104395.2. Taxonomy (NCBI): domain Eukaryota; kingdom Metazoa; phylum Arthropoda; class Malacostraca; order Decapoda; family Palaemonidae; genus Macrobrachium; species Macrobrachium nipponense. Next base: position 47,431,732 of record NC_061087.1, read on the forward strand.
ATAACCACTATACTTGAATGGTATTAAAATACATTATAGTTGATGAAAGCTTGAAGGAATATCCCAGTCCCGAAAACGAAATTTATATCTGCAGAAAAGGCAAGGTGGCTGCACAGGCCACTTAAACAGGGTAGTGTGTTGCTTATGTGTAACGTATCTAAAAAAAGAGGTAGTGATAAAAATATCTTATATTTTGATGTACTCCAGCATCTCAAGAGTGTTTATTTTGAAATGCCTGTTATTTCTGAAAGTGCACGCTGGGTTATATGGAGGTAAAGTGGAATCATTTTTATTGAAAATATGCGACGATATTGTACCCGTCGTACTGACAAAAGGACAGACAATGGAGGGTTCAGTAATGCAGTCAGCCTCTTTGTAGGCTGTCGACATTTGAATTCTATATCAAAACGGTTACGTTACTTACCCTCATCACCATTGTGGCCTGAATCCCTGCTCATGAAGGTCATCATCATATCTTATCGCGCCATCCTTTGATCCTGTGACGAGCGTTGATGTTAGCGAGTTTAAGGTCTTCACCTGTGCAGTGGACACTCAGGGGCACTCACTAAGAATATGGTTAATGGGTTTGTGGATCTTCTCCTCATGGAAAGTAGGTGTATGCCATCATATCATAATCTTCCTGGTAATCCTCCTGGTACTAACTGTGACTGCCCCTTTTATCCAGGAATTAATGTGTTAACTGTCCCTTTTATCCAAATATTACAGTGCTGACTGTCCCATTTATCCAGGTATTATTGTGGTGACTGACCCTTTTATCCAGAAATTACTGTACTTACTGACCCTTTTATCCAAATATTATTTTGCTGGCTGTCCCACTTATCCAGATATTACTCTTATGATTGTCCCATTTATCCAGGTATTACAGTGGTGATTGTCCCTTTTATCCAGTCATTACTGTGGTGACTGTCCCATTTATCCAGATGTTATTGTGGTGTTATTGCGGTGAATGTTCTTTTTATCCAAGTATTACTGTACTTATTGTCCCTTTTATCTACGTGTTACTGTAGTGACTGTCCCATTTATCCAGTTATTCCTGTGGTGACTTTCCCTTTTTCCAAGTATTACTGTAGTGACTGTCCCATTTATCCAGATGATACTAAGGTGAATGGCCCTTATATCCAAGTATCAATCTACTGACTTTCCCTTTTATCCAGGTATTACTGTCTGACTGTCCCTTTTGTCTAGACATTACTGTGCTAACTGTCTCTTTTACCCAGTTATCACTGTACTGGCTATCCCTTTTATCTAGACATTACTGTGGTGAATGTCTCATTTATCCAGGTATTACTGTGGTACCTGTCCTTTTTATCCAGATATTACTGTGCTAACTGTAACTTTCACCTTGGTATAACTGTGCTGACTGTCCCTTTTATCCAAGTATTACTGTGCTAAATGTAACTTTCACCTTGGTATTATTGTGCTGACTGTCCCTTTTATCCAAGTATTACTGTGCTAACTCCCCATTTTATCCAGATATTATCATGGTAACTGTTCCATTTATCCAGCCATTACTACACTGTCTGTTCCTTTCATCCAAACTTTATTGTATTGACTGTCCCTTTTATCCAGGTATTACTGTAGTGACTGCCTATTTTATCCAGACATTACTGTAGTGATTGTATATCCAAGTATTACTGTGGTGGCTATCCATGTATTATGGGCTGACTGTTCCCTTTATCCACATGGTATTACTTTGGTGACTATGACATTTGTCCAGGTGGTCATTACTGTGGTCTCTATGAAATTTGTCCAGGTATTACTGTACTGTATGTTCATTTTATCCAGGAATTAATGTGGTGACTGTGCCATTTAACCTCACTAAACCAAATACACACCCCCTGCTATACTTAACTGAAACACCCTCACTAAACCTAAACACACCCCCTGCTATACCTAAACACATCCCAATAAACCTAAACACAGACCTTGATGTAGAATTATTTATCATAGGAAAGAAAAGCATTTTCAATAAATGGTATCAAGAAAATGAGATGAGGTATGATAAACATGTAGGGTTTATTTACCACTTAAGTTACAAAGGGAATGGGGGAAGGGGGTACAGGTTTGGAACCTACCATATTATCTAAGTTGGGTCAAATGATGGCCATGTGCCAAACTTTGTCGGGATCAGTCAAGCAATATGGATTTTTACGTATAAGGCACAAACATTTCCCTTTTATATATATATATATATATATATATATATATATATATATATATATATATATATATATATATATATATATATATATATATATATATATATATATATATATATATGTGTGTGTGTGTGTGTGTGTTTGTGTATGTGTGTGTGTGTGTGTGTGTGTGTGTTATTGGGAAGGGAGAATTCTTCTTACAAGTTCGTTGGGAAGTTTCGTTTCTCTAAGCATTGATTTGTTTTACTCTTAAAATTCCTATAAAATTCCACCTTAACTCTAGTTAATTGAACAGAGTCTATCTTAACACTTATAACTTTTATAAGTCGACACTTGGGCTTAGATTCGTTCTTAAGTAACTGGGCACTCGTGCAGAAGTTTTATAAGTCCACAAATCACTATGGAGGCCTGCTGTCATGCTTTCACACTCTTGACACTCTGCTCTTACAATGTCTTGTCCTCTGCTGCCGTTTCACCGTGCGATCGGTTTATATGGCCATTTGATTGGGTGCCTATTAACAATATAAGTTTCTCACTTTTCATGTTCTACTTTTCAATGCGTTTTCGTTCAATGGCTGTTATGAATACTTGTAATGCCTTTTAAGAGGTCACTGTGTGAGGTCAAGATTTCTGCTCGCCATATTTTCCATTACCCTTCTGACCTTAATTGATTAGTTCGACCCAACATTTAACCTTGGCACTTTGGTCTTCGCTTAATGAGAGATACTGAATAACACTTTTAATGAATATCACTTGTTGTTTGCTATCGTTTCTTGGGTCTTTCTATTAATTATCAATTTTCTCTGTATGCCCTTATTCCTATCTTAAGATATTTAGTTTATCTAATTATCGATTGCTTCTATTATAGCCTCTGCCAACTACCCTAGCTGACTCCTGACAGCTCTAGCTAAATTAAGGCAAATATCATACCTACGAGGACTCCTAACATATGGTTATATGAGGATTATATAATACTACAAGATAATTACAAGATAATTCTAAAATGTTAAAGTAAATATAAACATGAATGATTCTTCAAGCAAGGTGAATTAAGCATGAAAATGTACTGTAAAAGCAAAACAAATATTTGCTCTCCTGGTTTACAAAAAGTTTACCTGGTCCTCTGACCTATGCTGTTTAGGTTGATATCGTTTTATTATTTGTGGTAAATGGGGATATGATTCATTATAGCCTCCATTTTCTTCTAGCGATGACAAAAGTCTTGTTTCCTTGGAAATGCTGTGAAGTGGGATGTGGTCTTGATGGAGACCTAAATCTTGTACTTCTGGAAATGTACTGAATGTCCTTGTGTAATCATATGTGTTAACAAGTGTGTTATGTGTTTCTTAAATCTTCTTTGGAAATTGTTTAAGGTGTTTATTAATAATCTTTATATAACGATTCTGTATATTCGTGGTTCAATACTAAGATATTGGCAACTCGTCTAAAGAAACAGTAAGAGTTTAGTATTTGGTTAATCACTCTATATTTATTGTAACACTAGTTAGTAGGTTTTCACTGATTGAGTATTCATGAATGAGTCTGGATGTTAGTTACCTCACTGAATTACTACTAAATACAAATTTTACTCTTTCATTTAGAAATTTTCCTTCAATAACATTACTGATGCTTGGTTAGAGGATTAATACAAAACTGTTAAACTTTCTGAAATACTCATATTACGAGTGTCAAAAATCATGCTCGTTTAAATAATTGGAGAGAACTGCTAACTGGGAAACGTAACCTACCTTCCATAGTCCCTATTCTGTGACATCTCTGGAGCTATCTGAAAAATCAATTATTAAATTCTAGGCGAATTCAATCACCCGCTATTACAAAAAATAATTTTTATTTCCCAAAATAACTAACGTGAAAATGGAATAAAACGAGTTAAAGAACATCCCAAAAAAATCGTTAAACTATCATTACTCTTCCCGAAATTATATTTAAGTAAGTACCCCCTCTTATCTCTTTCTGTCCAACTATTCAGTCTTTTATCAATAAAAGTCAACAAAAGTCTAGAGAACCCATTTTTCTAAATGGTGACTTCGAATCCATCTGAAAATGAGTATATAATTATCAAACAATGAAATGTTAAAGTTCGTCAATAAATGAGTGTCGCTTCGCACTTCCCTTTCTCTAGACTGAACTCAATGTCACTACATAAAAGGTATCATTTTTCAAAGTCTTTCACGTTACCTTTTTCCGACAGATCTCCAAACGCCCTCCTCCATGGCGTGCTTCTCACACACAATCAATATCAATCCTCATACTAGAGATTATATCTCATTCATTGTTCTAACTGTCATACGTATGTACGCCCACCAACAGATGTACGGATACATGCATGCTACTGAACACATGAATGTACGCATACTAGACTATTCTGTGTATTTATATTTTCCCATGTACACATTCAACGAATGCGTGCATTCGGTGACCTGAAGTAACTTGAAGTAACCTTCCATGGGTGGTTTACCTCATATCTCTGGAATGTGTTTGCATCTCGTCATCCAGCAAATGACGTGTTTTCGCCTTGCTTTTTACTCAGCATTTTGAGGACTCCACTGTTTTGCACTTGTCTCTAACCAGCAAGAGGTAAGGTTATCAACCCCGTTTATTTTAATATATATGTCTATTTTCACTTAAATTCCCTCACTCTTGATTATTTCCTTTCTATTCTAAGAAAATAAATTCGAAGTTGGCTCTCTTAACCACAAACTTTTGCTACAAAACCAATTAATCAAAGTAAGAATTGCAACAATACAAATTTTATTCCTAAGTCAATCGATGAAGGTAAGATTACCAATAAAAAAACAATTATAGGAAATAATAGAATGATTAATGGATGATTAATGGGTTTGTTTCTTTCAAAATGACTGAAATGTGACTTTCCTGTTTCTTAGGTTATGTCTGGTTCCTTCTGGTGAAAATTCTTCCCCTGACTCTTCAGCCATTTCTGGTTCCTTGACTTCCTTAGTTCTCTTGACTTTCTTTATTTAACCAAAATCCCACTTCTCTTAATGATGCAGCATATGTGGAAGGTATTTGGTTTTTTCTTTTTCATTCTCACCTTCCTAGCATTTAATGAGAATTCTAGAGGTAAGTTGATATCCCATTCAGGATCTTCTCCTATGGTATGCCTTAATCGATCTAGAAGTTTTCTGCGCTGGTCGACCTTGACCAACACGATGTTGCCTATTCTCAAGGCAGTCGGTGAGGATTCTCATAAGTTGTTTCGCTCTTGTAGATACCTCAAATAACCCTCCCTCCAGTAACGTCGAAAACGTTCGAGGGTATCGGTTAACTTGAAGTATTGCTAACACAACTGTCGAGTTGTCAACAAAAATCTTGCGTATGAGTCTCAAAACAACTAAGCTGGCCTTACATAGCACAGGCTCTTGCTTCATCATAGCCCTCGACATGGGCAGCAAAAATGAACTAGGGTCTAGTTCAGACCACCTAGCCTACGTTATAAGCTAGCCTTGCACAGCACAGGCTCTTACTTCATGATTGCCCTCGACATGGGTAACAAAAATGAACTAGGGTCTGGTTCAGACCATCTAGCCTACGTTAATCTCATGACACCACTCAAGAAATGCAGTAAACAATCTAGGCTCTGTTGCAGAGCACCTAGCCAACAGTAGACATTACGTTACGATTATCACTTCCTTCGTTTCATGAGAGGTTGGGTGGGCAGTTGTAAGTGACCAAGTATGAGTGCATTAAATACCATATTACAGTTACCATTGATCAGGTACTAGTTTCTCGAATTTATCCAATGTTTGAAGGACCAAAAAATTATCTAGTTCAATAAAGGACCAAAAAATGTGGGGAATTATCGCACCACTTTAGTTATACGTAGGGTTCTAGGCCTGATGTTATGGGTAATAAATTCGGCCTTAAGGGCGCAGATACCAGCCCCTATCGAGGACAACTATATGGTCATAGAAATACGGAGTTTTAACACTTTATTACAAAAATAAACTATAAACATGTTCAACTGAAATCAAACTCCATCAGGACATGAACACATGACCACTTCAAAGAGATTCAAAAATGAAAAGTTAATGCTCGGCAATTTAATACCTTGCACTCGCAGTTTAACGCAATACTCTAGAATGATGTACGATAGCCAATGCAACAAATATTCTACGATTACTTACGTTACTCACAGCATGGTCACCAGCAACTCCACAACACGCACACACGATTCACTCACATACTTGAGACAGGATTGCTCCCCTAATTAAATGTTACACTTATGATCGCTAGAAGTCAAAGGAGGACGACACACTCCATGCATCACCTTTTATAGTCGTGTGGACTAGTGAATTTTGGTGCAATTAAAGGCAAGTAGAAAATCTCAAATATTACTGTTACCTGTAATTTTAACATGTCCGTAGGAGTGTTTGCGTGAGGGTTAGGGTTTACACTCAATCAAGTGACATTTACCAACATATATAGGTAAAGAACCATCATTCCAATTTCCGCCAGCTTATCCATGGAATAAAAAATGTGAGGAGGAGGAGAGCGAGGATCTGGCAAGATAAAAGCGCACATTCTTTTTTCACGACATTATCAAATATGTATTCTCTGAAAAGGTCTACTTGGTATCGGATATGACCCCAATTTGCAAGGAGTTACCCTTGCAGGTTTGCAAGCATTGCATACTGTACACTTTTTTCACAAAATTTTCCACATCTGTCTGTGGCGGGATCACAAGCTAAAAAAACATTTGCAAGACCCCCTAACATAAATTTAACCAATCCTGCTGCCAAGCTCACCCTCAGCCACACTTTCCTCTATTGCAAAGGCTTCCTTACCTACGGTAGCCATTAATCTTTCATTGCTGCTCTTTGTCCTAAATTTCCTGCTATAATAACCTAATGGATGGAGCTTCCCGTCAAATTTGTGCATAAGGCAAGCAAAGCACCTATACCCTCCTGACTGGCATCAGTCACTAGTATGAAAAGTGGGACTGAAATCTGGAAATTTCAGAACTGGGGGATTTATTAATGCGTCCTTAACTGTCTGAAAAGCTACTTGTTGCAGTTCTCCCCAATAAAAGTGAGTGTCTTCCCGCTACACATCTGTTAAAGGAGCTGCTATGTTAGAAAACCCTTTCTCGAAACGGCAGAAGAACGACGCCATCCCCAGGAATTACCTAATTTGCTTCTTTGTCGTAGGGACAGGAAAATCTGCAATGGCTTTGATTTTATCATCACTTACGCTAACTCCCTCTTCAGATATGACATGACCTAAATATGTAATTTGCTTCTTCAAGAAGGAAAACTTAGTCAGCTTAACTTTCAATCCTGCTAACCTAAGTCTTCTAAGTACTTCCTTAAACACTTCCTTGTGATGCTCAATCGAATCTGTTGCTGTCGTGAAGCATTAACTTTCCCTTCAATTTTCCCCAGTGGCAGCAGAAATGCGATGGTTCTAAATTTCGCAAATGTTTTGGAATCAATTTCACTTAATTTTTCTGCATCACAAACAGTTATTTGATGTTGTTGTGCTTTTTTACTTAGTAGTTTATCGAGTTAGTCACATGGTGGAGAAGTTGAAATCGCACTATAGAAAATGACTAGTTGGCAGTGCTATAAAAGAGCAAACCCAAGCTGATCGCCCTCTCTTCACTAAAGACCTTAGCTTGGCATAAGACGTGAGAGTAAGTCGGGTCTAAGGGCCATCCACTTGAATGTCAGTTTCCACCAAGCGACCATAACTGCGAGTTCTTATAGAGAAATATTCATTACTTAGCTAGGGAATTTGTTTAACATGTTATTTAATTATCAGTGATCTCTGTGCCGAGGAGATTTTCGTGTTATTGTCAATGATGAACTATATTTCAAGTGATAAATTTCGTGTTACCTGTGCGACCACGAGGTCACCCTTTTCTCTCAGTTCTGATACCATAGTGAATGGAGCTGCCTGAATTGTGTGAATATTTAGATATAAGTGTAGTAATGAGAGTAGGTGTATTTTTACAATAAAATTTGTAAATTAACATCATAGTTCTTTCGTCCTTGTGTACAGACTGGTGACTTTCCTTGTTGGTAAATCTATTGCCCCCTAACATTGGGCGAGAGAACCCGTCCCTAAACAGTCGTTGAAGAAACTTTGCGACAGTTGCAATCAATATATCATCCATGCACACAAAGACATTTATACCCAATAGCCCGTGCAAAACTGTGTTTACTAACCTCGTAAAAGTCATAGGACTACCTGACAAACCAAAAGGTATCCACATAAATTCAAAATGTCCCTTGGGCACTGTAAAAGCTGTATATTACTTGCTATTTCCGCTAAGAGGAACTTGCAAAAAACCCTGCGCTAAATCAATTGAACTATAAATATTGTCTCCCAATTTCTATGAAAAGTTCTGGTATGCACGCGACTGGATAAAAGTCAGGAATTGTTTTCTCATTCAAACGTTTAAAGTAGACGCATACTCGGACAAATCCATCCTTCTCTACCTATTCTCTGCTTTTGAAGGGTATGCGGTATGCAGGAGTGAAAATGGGTTTCATACCTTCCTCTAGATTCACCTTATGTTCTACACATTAGTCAGTCCTAACTTGTCCTCTTTTAAGCCTACCATATCCCCAAATTCCACCAAAAGTTCGCTTACCACTTCTATATGCTCTTTGTAGTCTGCGTTAGCTAAATGTTCCCAAAAGATTTTCTTCCTTGATCGCATTTCTGCCTCTGAAAACTCAGCTTTCCCTTCCACAATAGCCACTGAACCACTATAATTTATCCAATCTTAGAGGTCTACCACATAAGTGTTCTTCTGATATTTCCTGACTGTGTCATTACAGTTCAATAATTCCACCCATGTAACACCAGTATTTGGTACTCTGTTCACCGATACGGTACTAATAACCGCTCTTAGTTTCTCGCTACCCTCAATTACACATACCTCTTTGGACTTTTTCACTTCCCTCAGTCTGACTTTCACCATTCAATTTTAATTTCAAAACTGACGTTGACCACGTGAACCTTGATGCTCTGCTTCCTCTTCCCCTCTCTCTCCAGATAGCCGACGTCCCTGTGGATGTTTCCGACTATGGCACCTATGCAGTGCAAGCAGGAGCAACTTCACAGGTTCGGAGATCGAGGAGGTTGGCACAACTGCCTGTTGAGTTCGGGATTACTTAACTCACGAACCAGCACTACGATGATGGGTTGTTATTTTCTTGCCCCGCCCACCTTTTTGGATGCTCTTCGGGAGGAAACTATCCTCTCCATTTACATTCTAATGTTACACTGATGAGGAACACCGTTCAGGTGTTTGAATGTCTTTGTTCTATTTTTACATAGAAATATATATTTTTTAATACATGATTGTGGATTTTTTAACAATTTGTTTTCACGAGACTGTGAATTTCTTAATAATTCCCCATATTATTGGTATGCCACCAACACCTGTATAGACCGATATCCTGTGTCTCCTACATGCAAGATGGCCCAGCAAAAGTCTGTTGCCCAACACAACCCATTTTATCACCAAAAATGGTTCTATCAGTACTCTATCACCCAGAGTAAATTGTATTCTTATAAGAGCCAAGGTATTTAATCTATGGGCTTGCATATCACACACTGCCTCTGTTGAAGGTTTCAAAGGGTATTGGGCTAACATGGACTGATACAAGTCGAGGTAAAGCAAGTTCACAGGGGCCCCCGTGTCAATAAAAACTGCGATCTTCACATCCCCCACTGTTCCCCCAACTATCAGCTCTGGGGCATCCCCCACGAGACCACAATGGCACGTACAAATCATCTGTACCCTTTTTGTTGATCGGCCTTCCAAAAATTTTTCATGGGAAGTTCTCATATTATAACTCCCGAATTTCTGAGGTGTGGGTCTTGTATCTTTTTGTTTCTGAGACAGACAAGACTGCCAAAAGTGATCTGCACTTTTGCACATTCCACAATATTTGACTCTACATACTTTCTTTGTGTGCCCTGGTTTATTAAAATTGAAGCAATGCAACTGCTGTTACCCTTGATCCATCGATCCTTTTATATTCCACTTTTGCACACAAATGGGGAGAAGGGAAATCTGAGTCTCTTTGTATTGTATTTCTTGGATCAGTCTCTTTGAAAAATGTTCTATCTACTGTGGGACATTTGGACATGTGTTTCTGAATTTGGGAATAAATCAGTTCCTCATCTGATGTGGGTTCAATCTTTTCATCAAAGCTATCTACAATGGCGTCTGGGATGTCATGTAGAAGCACGGAAAAATGTATTATTTTCTGTAAATTGTTAAGTGAGATTTTATCACCATTTACCCATGTGGAATTTTTCAATTTCTGTATCCATTCTCCTGCTGAGTCAGAAAGTTTTGAGCTATACTCAGTAAGGTTTTCATTACCTTTCCTAATCTTGTAAAGACATCTTATGTCTCTCACTATATCTCTGTGTTCCTTTGTTCCATAGGCTGTCCTCAGAAATGCTTGTAATTCGGTCCATGACCGACGTTTTGTGTATCTAAATGAAAAATCCCCCTTATTAAAATCTAACAAGGTTTTTGCCTCTGTGAACGCCTCTGCTTCATTTCGAATTTCCTTGGCGTTTAAGTAGTTATTCACTCCCTCAATAAAAATTTGCACTGGTTGGGACATAACACCATCAACAATGCCCCGTAAAGGGCTGACTCCTGCATTTATGTTAGTTACCTTATGCACCAAAGTTTGACTGTTACCTGCTTTGGCCATTTTGCCTTGTTTAGAGGGACTCATAATTCAGGATGTATCTCGGCCTCAATAAAATCAATATATTTATCCCCACACAAACCACCAACACAAAAGTAATAATGTATCATTCACCAACAAAAGAAAATTGCCTGCACCAATTCCCAATAAACTGCCATTCCCAAGTAAATATTTCTAAACTCTACAGGAGGAGATCTACTCTTTCCCTTTGAAGGCCAAGGTTATCAGCTGTTTGCAAGAGCTGGTCGACAGAAAACGGGAAGAGGTGAGCGAGAAAGAAAATGTAACACGTGCCTTTGCTCCTCGGTCCGTGGTTGCTAAGCCTAGCACGGTCAATCCGCAGCCTCTCTCACTCACGCTCACATACAAAAATGAAACATGTCGTACCACATATTCCCATGTATTGCAATTAAGAGCAACCCACTACTGTTCTTTCAATGCTGAAGAGACACAAAATGAAGTACGCCTATGCTCAAATTAACATAAGAAAATAAGAATTAAAGGAAATATTTAACACTTACGTTGTTATTAAGGAACAGCACATTAAACAGTTGAAGTCGTCTGCTCTTGCATTAGCACTTATATATTTTGTAACACTTATGACGGTGCGTAATTCTTTCATTTTAATCCCCTTCAGATTACCCATTGTAGTTATTATACCATAATCTACACTGTAAAAACTTGTCATACCTACACACAATGAACATTGATACTGCCTTGAGAAGGCTGGCTGACCCCTTGACTACCCGAATTTCGCTGACTTCAACGCCTTTGTCACCAGTATACGGACAGTTGCCAAAACATATAATTATAATCATTATTTCCTAACATCTACCTAATCTCCTAACTCCTATATAATTCCCAGTCTCTACAGAAACGTAATCCATAGGCCCAATTGCCCTTTACCGCTACCACCAAACCTGTGAAGGGGTAAAAGACCCCATTTAATTGAAAGGAGAGAACTGGAAGCGAAACATACTTTGGTTTGTTCTCATCACCTGTCATCCCTGTAGCTAGCTGAAATTAATCATTAAGTCTTAGGTGAATTCAAACCTCCGATATACAAAACTATAATCTTTATTTTCCCAAATAGCTAACATAAAAATGGAAAAAAATCAATTAAAGAAAATCACACAGAAAATCATTAAATCTCTATTACTCTTCCACGAAAGCATCATGTATATAATTGTCCCCTTTATCTTCACTTGTCAGACCACTACCTGAGTCTTTATCAATACACGCCATATAAAAGTCTAGAGAATTCATTTTTAAGTAGCAACAATAGAATCCATGTGAAATAAAGAGACCACAATTATCAGACAATGAAATGTTCGTCAATAATATTAAGTGCCACACTACACTTCCCTTCTCTATGCATCTGCAATAAATGTCACTGTTCTAAATGTTCTTTACCTTTTCCGATGGATCTTAGCGCCTCCTTCGATCTTCAAAGTCTCTTATGACCACTACGACAGTTTGTCGTCTAATTCCCCCATTAATTCCCATACTAGAGATTATATCTCATTCATTTGTTCTACGGATGTATGAACATACCCACGCTACTGAACAGAAGAATGCACGCATGCTAGTCTATTCTGTGTGTTTCCATTTCCCATGTACATGTCCTATTTAATGCACTGACGTCACAGTCACGTGATTCCAAACTAACTAAGTCATTTGCACGCTCGCAATCTCACCAGTGCGGCGGTAATATTATGATGCATAACCTTGTCTCGACTGTTCCAATGTTTGTAAGCTTATATAAACAATTAACACTTTACTGTTTTTTCGTATTCCAGTCTTGTTCACGTCACTCGTTATCGATTTCCACTTATTGCAAATTTTGTCCATGGCTTTTTACACACACACACACACACACATTTGATATATATATATATATATATATATATATATATATATATATATATATATATATATATATATATATATATATATATACACACACACACATATATGCATCGGTACCTGAAAATGACTGTTTTCAAAATCTTGTACTTTGTACATTTGAGAATCTGGAACCAAATCATTCCGTCTTATTGAAGCCTAATACGAGTATTGTGAATATAATATGTACAGAGTGAAGTTGTGTGGCTATTTTGTGATTATAAATATACTTTTACCTTTTTATTTATCTGACATATCCCATGATATAACGATACACTACAGGCGGAGTTTTTATGAAATCCTTGAACATCAGTTTTTTCTGCTAATGAAAGTGTTGGTTCTTTTCCATCGCAGTTGTTCTCTTCTTCACAAATCTGTTTCCTAAAGATATGCTGACACGTTTCCACTGACTCAAAGTACGTAGCGAACGAGTAGCAGGATACTGCTACCCTTTGCCTTCAAAAACATAAAAAGAAAAACAGCCACTGTTGTAGTCATCATAAATTACAAGAATGGATTTCACAATACCTAATTTCATTGTGATGTATGAGAATACTGACCGCGCAGTAAGTCATTTTATGTTGGAACGGCTCAAAATCTTAGAGAATTTCAATCATTTTACCTTTAGAGATATAATTAGCTTAATTTTTCGCAGGATACCCAGGCCTGAAAAAGTACGATGACAACGGGAATAGCTTCAACTTGGAATTTAAATGCAACATGAACGATTTAAAACTTGGTGTTTGTCGAAGCTTTTCTTCATGAGTGTAATTACCTAGGATAAACAGGGAAGATAATCACCGGAAACCACAAATAGGATGAAAACAACAGCGCTCAGTTTTTCGTTGGTGTGAGACAAGCCCTTGCTGATTACCCAATCATGACTGCGACGCCTGCCTTAAAGAAATGTGCGAGTTCAAATATGCGTTTTGCATTCACTATACACAAAGAATCTTGTTCTCCTGGCCGAAGGCGAATATCTTGCTACTTTTTTAGTAAGCGATTAACGAAGTCCATCTCTCTCACCCCATCTTATTATATTAAATTTGAGAGAGTATTCCGTCTACATTTCGTTAAGTGGACATTGCTATTTGAAGTTAAAAACGGCACTTAGTTGATATGAAACGCATCAAGTACTGAACTGAAACCTATAAGCGAATTCTCTTCGTGAGTACATCGAAAATTCAAACTCCTGAATGGAAGGATTTGGGCAAATGCACAAACACAACCATACTTTATAAATACTGATTTAATTTATATAACAAGCGGAACTGTAGTACTATATTGCCTCCAAACCCGTTACCATCTTGTTTTCATACTGAATCCTATTAGAATTCCAAGTAGTTTTTGATGAGTGTTCAACATCAAACATCGAGTTTATCAAAATTTCTAGCCGGATGTAGCACTTCGAGACCCAAGGGACGTGTGGTGTGCAGCCTCTCTCTGCGATTTTGTTTGGAAGATCGTCTGCTCCATCCTGCGGGAGTGTCGGTTGCTCTTTAGCTCTTCCTCACCATTCCCACTGAAGTCGCATCTTCACCCTTAGACTAAAGCGTAATAACTGTGTAGAAATTGTGGTTTTGAAAACCAAATTTTTAGAGGGCGTTCGCTAAATTTAAACCGAAACGTCTTACAAACTCAACCGATTTCATGCAATCGTGGATTAATTTATGATTAATAGCGCTGGCATCACGTCTAGGTTACTGAGCGTGCAATCGAGGAAATCCTCCTACTTACAGAGGGATTCCCGTGACCATCTTTTTTCCTGGTGCTTCTCTCGTTTTCATCGCAATCTTAAAGTATAGACAGAAAAAAAGTCATTTTTTTAAATCCAAGACAAAATTATTTTCATTCTTTTCTATGATAATGAAAAATCTTTCCGAGGTCTGTTATTTTGTGTTCCCATAAATCACTAATATGTTCTAACAATTCCTATTGCTGTTGAAATCTCGCCTTTGCAAGCATCCTGGAACTCACTCACTCACTCAATTGCTGAGAGGGTTTTCGAAACACGATCCCAAGAGTTTTCTCCGCGATAGTTCGCTGATGATCATTTCTCACTGAATGAAACGAGATTTTGTTGCAGAGGTGAGCAATTTGAAAAGTTGTTTTCTCCTCTTAGTTAATCTCATTCGATAGTTTACATTGTTAGAACTTTGCCATTTCCTTTTTGTTTTGTTTTTATTTTGGTTCATTATCTTTAGTTTACCCTTATTTGCTATTTATTGTAGTATCCCCATCAGGGTTTTGAGTTTCTTCCTCCACATTATCAGTTACCATTCCTGTTTTTGATCCTTGGCCTGTTTATTCTCAGAGTCCTGTTTTCGGTTTCCTTGGAGAATTCCGAGGTGACTTTGGAAGTCCCTATACTCAGTTGTGGGAGTCTGGTTCTGGCCTTCGTGTTGATACTACATCTTATGGATTGCAACAAGTTTGCTCCTTTAATCTACAAAGATTTGAGCGCTCTTTATCCCTGGAGCTTATTGCAACGCTGCTGCTTCATCTTGCTGTAGCCTTGGGTCAGTATTAGCCTGGGGGACCTTTCCGTGAGCAGGTATAAAGCCTTTAATTTTTTGTGACTTCTGGAGGGACGTGCATTTGTGACGTCTGAGAGACGTGGATCTTCCTGGAGGAGGTCGGGCTTTACTCTGCAGCTATTTGGAGGATAGCGGGGCATACCTTCCCGTTTCTTTGACTCCCACGACGTCATTCTGGATCAATATAGTTCTGATAAGAATCTCGGTGGGGATTTAAAACTCTTAGTGGCCACTTTAAATTAGTTAGGTTATTCAAGTTTTGTTAGTTGTTAGGCTTCTCTCTGGCCGTTATTTTCTCGTTTCTCTCGGGACCCCCTTATTTTGGAGAATGTCTGGTTTGATTCTTTAATTGTGTGGGTGTTTTATTCAATTATTTTCATGTTGTGTGATTGAATTTCATATATTTTTCTATTTATAGAGGTTCCGGCAATCATTTCTATCTGTATTGTTTGTAAATATATTGTAGCATATTTACTTGTGGTATCTGTATCCCTCTGTTAATATTTGCACACTGTAACTTTGGAGAACACCAGTTATGATTAATTGCTTTTCTGGAGTATGAAAATAGCCCTTTGAGGAGGGTCCTGACAGTATATAAATTTACATGAAGATATAAATTCTGCTTTCAGTTTAGTGATGAATTTGTTTTCCCAACGCAGAATGACATTCCTTGACAATAGAATCGAACCAAGCGAATAATAGTCACTTTCTAAATATTTGTATCTTACTCAGGAAACTGAACCTTTAGGTTGCCGACACCTCAGTGCTTCAAATGACCACTAAAAAGTCTAAGATTTTACGTAGCTATTTTGAAAACGGTCGTATATAGAAGGAATCCATGTGGAAGTGACTATTCACGATATCAGGAAGTCAATGAAAACTAGAAGATTGAAAATGTACTGGGATTCGATGGATTAAAAGGGCAATGCAACGGTTGATTTATATTTTTTAAATAGATATATTGGAAATTTGTAGGATGAGTAAAGGTATTCAAAGCTAATTACAGAACAGGTGAGCCACTGTTGGTCGCAGCGTCTGTGAAAAAAAAGAAAAAAATTTGAAGGATTGGTCACGAAAGCCATTGTTTGTGCAGTGTATATGGAGTAAGAAATAGTATATAAAAGTATAAAGATGGTCCACAATGTTTTGTTTTTACGTAAGATGCTCATCAGAAGAGAAGGGTCGACTCAGTGTACTTACAGTTCTCGAAGTGTGAGGGAAGGGAAAGAAAAGCCCAGCAAGTCTCATTCAGTGTCGTGGAAGACGTCCTTCTGATGAGCCTTCTGTTGAAGTGGAGACGATGTTTTTCTGTAAATGGTCTCTTGCTTGATTTTTTTTTTTTTTTTTTCAAATTCCTCATCCTCCGTTGATAGAAACTGCTATCATCTCTATCTCTCTCTCTCTCATCTCTCTCTCCTCCTCTCCTCATTCTCTCTCTCTCTCTCTATATATATATATATATTATATATATAATTATATATATATATATATAGATATTTATATATATATTTATATATATACATATATATATACATATTATATATATCGTGTTTATATATACATGATAGCATATATAATATATCTATATATATATATATATATATTATATATATATATATCTACACCCATATATTCTATTATATATATAGTATCTATAATATATCTATATACTAATAGCATTAGTTATACCTATATATAATATATATACATGTATATATATTATAATATATCCATATAATATATAGTATATATATATAATAGTATATATATTATATTTTTATATATATACCTACATATCTGATCTATATATATATATCAATATATATATACAACTATCTATATATATATATATATATATATATACATATATAGTTTTGTAATTATATATATATATAATATATATCTACCAATAATATATATACATTAATATATAGTAATATAATTATATATACATATATATATATATATTTATATATATATACATATATATATTCTTTATATATTACCTATCTCTCTATTTATACATATATACCTGCAGCTACTACTTTATATATATCTACCTCTATATATATATATCTATTATTACTATCTATATATATATATCTAGATACATATATATCTATACATACTATATATAATATTTAATATCTAAATTCACTCTACCTCGGAATTGATATATTTTCATATATGTACCGAAGGGGAATATTTTAGTTGATAATAATTTCGTCCCCCATGGGATCGAACCACCGTCCAAGTGGACGGGAACGATATCAGGACAGACAGTGACGCTATCCAATCATCCAACAGAGACACTATAAGTTCATATCGATTCTGACCTTCCAAATCACCCTCGAACTCGGTGCTTTATCGTAATTGAATCGATATGAAACCCCGTCCCCCCCCTACCATGTTAGCCAATTCGAGTGTTTGACAGCACGTAGCCTTTTGTATGAATAATATCACATCGAACCGTGATTCATTTATATATCATTCGAGCTACAAATGTATATGTATGATATATATGTGTATATATGTGTGTTGTGTGTGTATATATATATGTGTGTATATATATAATAATATATATATAATGTATATATAATATATATATATATATATATATATATATATATTATATATATATAATAAAAGGAGCCCATAAGAACACCAAAATATAGAGAGAAAAATACTTTATTTCAGAGACTGCTGTCTCCCTCTTCAGGTAGATGAATGAGAAAAGTTTACAGAAAAGGTGGTATTTATACCAAGAGATCCATCCACAGGTAAGCCAATTTAGGTCACTCCCGCTGATAATCTTCCTTTATTCTTCTTAAGCATTGTTTTAATGAAAATCTTGTTGATCACATCTGAATCCCATGCTCCTTTTGAGATGTTCATTACCTGCCTCTCTTTAATCAAGGCCAATTCCAACATTTGACTCTTGTACGGCAGTTGCTGTTATGAATTATACGTGACAAATTCCGGTTTATTCTATGGTTATGTTCATTTACATGGTTGAAAATAGCTGAGTTCTGTTGTCCATACCTAACTGACCATTTGTGTTGTATTAATCTCTAGGGAAGTGATGTCCTGTAAATCCGATGTAAGATTGGTCACAGTCCTGGCATGGGATTTCAATAAACGCCTGTATCCTTGGGGATGTCTTTTGTTGGACGTTAATCAGGGATTTGGCTAAGGTGTTTGGGTAAGTAAATGCAAAAGGGTTAGATTTTCCGAGGGTCTGAATCACCTCTTAATCCTGTCCAGGTGTGGAATTTTTATTTTATTTTCGGGTGTATCTCTGGTCTTGTCTTGAATTGCTTTCTCAAAAAATCTTCCGAATGTTTAATGTGACTGGGAGAAAAAGTGCCTAAAAAATGGGAAAGGAGGCCAACTAACCATTCATAAATTTTGTAATTGAAAATTTCTAAATGGTTAGCTAGCCTCCTTTCCCCTTTTTTAGGCACTTTTTCTCCCAGTCACATTAAACATTCAGAAGATTTTTGTCACAAATTCAGAGAAGCTCATATACCACTTCACAACATAAAACTTTTAAGCCTTGACGTAGATTCCCTATTCACAAAAGTACCAGTACAGGACGTTCTTCAGTTTTTGAAGGAAAAATTATCCCCCTATTCAGATCATTTCCCATTGGTACTTGACAAAATAATAAAGTTAGTTGAATTATGTGCATCTCATAACGTATTTTCATTCGGGAATCATTCTATAAGCAAAAATTTGGGTGTAGTGTGGGTAGTCCTTTAAGTCCTGTTTTAGCCAATCTGTACATGGAATACTTCGAAAGTACAGTAATAAATGCAATAAAACACAAAAACATGCTGTGGATGTGGTATATAGATGATATTCTAATATTTTGTGATAATAGATGGGGCAATTTTGATGAATTCCTTTCAAAATTAAACGCATTAGTGCCCAGCATCATATTTAAAGTTGAATGGGAAAGAGACAACAAAATTCCTTTTCTTGATGTTTTAATAATCAGAGACACGACAGAATACAAATTTACCATATACAGAAAACCAACATTCTCACTTTCATACATTCACTACTTTAGCTATCACGATATTGCTTTCAAGATAGGTGTAGCCAGGAACCTGTTCTTAAGAGCCTCACAAATTTGTTCCCCAGATTTCCTGGAAAAAGAATTTGAACTAATTCGTAAGCAGCTTTTGTCTTTAAAACTATCTGACCATATAATTGAGAATGCAATTCACACAAAGCACAAACATAATTTCTACGACCCCCTCAAGGACAAACCACAGAGAACCACCCAAAAATACAAAATAAAAATTCCGCACCTGGACGGGGGGAGGGGGGATTAAGACGGTGACTCAGACCCTCGGAAAATCTAACCTTTTTGCATTTACTTACCCAAACACCTTAGCCAAATCCTTGATTAAGGTCCAACAAAAGACATCCCCCATGCCAGGACTGTGACCAATCTTACATCGGATTTACAGGAAAATCACTTACCCAGAGATTAATACAACACACATGGACAACAGAACTCAGCTATTTTCAACCATATAAATGAACATAACCATAGAATAAACTGGAATTTGTCACGCATAATTTATAGCAGCAACTGCCAGTACAAGAGTCAAATGTTGGAATCGGCCTTGTTTAAAGAGAGGCAGGTAATGAACATCTCAAAAGGAGCATGGGATTCAGATGTGATCGACAAGATTTTCATTAAAACAATGTTTAAGAAGAATAAAGGAAGATTATCAGCGGGAGTGACCTAAATTGGCTTACCTGTAGATGGATCTCTTGGTATAAATACCACCTTTTCTGTAAACTTTTCTCATTCATCTTCCTGAAGAGGGAGACAGCAGTCTCTGAAATATAGTATTTGTCTCTCTATATTTTGGTGTTCTTATAGGCTCCTTTTATTAGATGGAATTCTGTTGTAACAGGACCATATTTTTACCAGTCAGATATATATATAAATATTTAGCATATTTTATAATATATATATATATATGCATCTATTAATAATATATATATATAGTGTGTGTGTGTGTGAAGAACTACTGGTCACTTTTCACCAGATACATATGTAATTGTAATAGCCCTCTTAACTTCTCGAATTCTTCGCGCTTTCTTTCGTTTTTTCTGCCTTTATTTATTCACCTGTTTTATTCGCTTGTCACTTAAAAGCCTCAAGATCCAAGCGCAAGGTATTTGAAAAAATTATGATGTCCGGTAGCAGGAAACGAACCAGGGTCCCTTAATCACAAGAGGCTTACGTGAGAGAGAGAGAGAGAGACAACAAACCCAAAAATACAATCGTCTCCCATCTTTGTCCCTTACGATAGTTAGAAAAAGGAGATCATGATAAAACGATACAAAAACGTGAACTTAAACCACATCTTTCTGCTACGTCAGCCCTTGTGAGTTTTTGGGGTAAAGACTAAAAAGCGTATTTACATCAAGGACGCTCATTATGGGCGGGACTTCCTGTTTTCGGTGAACTTGCGCTGCATCATCTGATATATATATAACTACCTGTGGAAGGAAATGTGTTTTCATAATCACCGTTTTCATTTTTGCCACTACACCGTCTAGATCTCGGGTCCGCCATGAGAGTTGCTCCTACTCTGTCACTCCTCTTTCTGGTAAGTGTTCGCGTGAATGAATAATAGTAGAGAGGTAGGATCTTCCTCCTCGAGAGTGACACGTGTTTTATTACCAAGAAGAGCTTGTCGGCTTGCATGAAGACCTTGTTTTAATCAATATCGTGCGTAGTGATGAGCCGGCAAATGGAAGTTTCCATAAAAGATCAGTGACTGTTTTCCATTCAGAAAGTATTATATTTGTACCTTTAACCGTACCACCTGCCAGTCACGAAGTTTTCTGCTAGTTAGGATGACGACGTCGACGCCAGACATTTGTGCTTACCTGGTTTTAATACAAAAGGAAAAAAGATGCTGTACTTGGTTTTGAAGTATTCTTTGTCGTATAATGTGACCATAAACAAGTCGATGCGTCCTTCCCGGCACATGTTGCCAGTGGATCACCAATAAAAATGTTCTCACTTCACTCCCTAGGGATCTATCTTTCTCTGTCTAAAATCACTGTTCATTTGGTCAAGAATTCAAACCTCGTGTGGTTATTAGTTACTTCGTATGAATTATACTCTTCTGAGCGGTTTACTAAGTGCTTTGGCTAAGGATAACGAATGTCGTCAGTTTTCTTTGAGGTCTATTTTAGCGATGAGATATAATAGTAATAGTGGAGGTTGGGGAAAACGAGCATCAGTGACGAATTTTCATTCATATCTCCAGTATCTATCTAACTTTTAATGCCGTGAATTGATGGGTCAAGGGAATGACAGAACTTCAGTTATTTTATGAGATTTATAATAAGAGGAAAATGTGCCACTTTCCTAATGTCAGGCTATAACTTGTTTGCTTATGCCTAATTAACAGCAGCGTGTTTTATATTACTCTCTCAGATTAATGTGGTCGTGCCAGGAATCACTGAAGGAAATATTGAGATTTTCAAGCTGTTTACACGAGCAATATTCGTTCATTATACAGATTGAAGACAACGAGTAAATAGCCACTGTTGCAACATCTAAAATTATATGGAAAAGGCCATGGTTGTTGGACACTTTAGGACAGAATTTCTAAGTCTTTAAGATTATCAACTGCTCTCGTCTGTCATTTAGCCATGATAATTTTTATTGCTGTTTGTTGTAGATGATGAAATACACAAGGAAAAGTTTTGGCGTACCATTGTTTTCTTTTCTTTTCTTTTAAAGAAAGCCTAATGTTCCTTTCGCCCACAGGGTCTTTTTATCATGAATTCTCACGTAGTTGGAGCTGTAAAGGACCCCTATAAGAAGATCATCCCAATTCTGAAAGATGACAGATCTCAGACGCCCTTTGGTGAATACTCCTTCGCTTTCGAAACCGGCAACGGCATCTCCCGCGAAGAGGTCGGCTCTCAGGCTGGTGGGCAGGTAGCCAACGGGAGATGGAGGTGAGACTTTCATTTCTGTGGTAGCCCCTTCCACTTTCACCTGTCCTACAGATACTGCAGGAGACACTAAGAAATTAAAGGTTATTATAAAATTATGAAAATGTTAGAAAAGGTTTGTCATTCTTATTTTGCAAAGAAAGTAGTACTTGTAAAATGTACAACAGAATGTTTAGTAACCGATAAACATACATGCACACGTGGATTTATGCACATACGTACACATTACTCATATATATATATATATATATATATATATATATATATATATATATATATAAATATATATATACGTATACATCGTGTGTGTGGTTTACTATATCTATGTTTTCTGTGCGTAACATCAATAGTCTATGGGTATTAAATTGCATATTTACCGTTGTCATTGTCCATCTCGGGCCCTCCATTCCCCCCACTTGTCTCTCACAGAAGTGTGCAGAATGAAGGTGCCAAGGTCCAAGCTTTGGGACAATACTAAGTGTCCCTAGGATGGTTGTACTAAGGGATTTAAATGCAAAGGTAGGGAGGGAGTTGGTAAGTAAGGAGTTCCTAAAGGCCTCTTCACACTAGGAAACATTGTTTGCACTTTTCACCGCATATTTATTTCCCATCCATAATGGAAAACATTTAGTGTTACTGTGTGTATATGTATATAAGCACATTTATAATGTATTATATACACATGTACAACATATATATATATATATATATATATATATATATATATATATATATATATACTATACACGTATATACATACACACACACTTATTTATATATATATATATATATATATATATATATATATATATATATATATATATATATTATATGGGGTTACAATCCACAATGAAGTAAAATCCTCTTGTAGATTAAAATATATATTATTGTACAGGATTAAAGCTTTCGAAATAGAGTCGAAACCAGCCAGGACCTACAGCCCGCCTCTCATTTGTCACCTATGGATATTTGTGATAAATGAATCACGTGCTAAAGGGATTATAATCATACTATATATATATATATATATATATATATATATATATATATATATATATATATATACTATATAGATATAATATATACATATATACAATACTGATTTTATACTAATATTATAATATACGATATATATTTGTATATATATATATATATATATATATATATATATATATATATATATACTATATATATATATATACACATATATACCAATACTGATTTTTATATCTAATATTATAATATACGCATATAATATTTGCATATATATTATATATATATATATATATATATATATATATATATATATATATATGATATTCTTATATGCTGTTGTTTTCGCAATGCGTATCATCCTCTTTTTAACTATGTGAAGTGTTGTAAAATTGTTTGCAATATTTTCAGATTCTTTATTTTGCTTAGAGTTAGAATGCTCTAATAATGTATGTTCAGATTTCGCATAATATAATTTAAAAGTTAAGAATAAGCTAGAATGTGAGAAGAAAGAAAACAGCATTGTCTGTTCGAAGCAGGAAGATAGCTGTCACCACTTGGGGCCATGTGGTTCCAATTTTTTTTTCTTTTAAACCTGCGATGCTCGTTCTTGTTTCACACTCGTCTCTTTGTTGAGAAATCACGTGAAGGATTGCACCAACTTTTGCAAGCCTAAACGTTTCACTTATGTCTGATGCCTTTCATTTCATTTATGTGATTAGAGATGTTTTTGTATTGAAAACTATTTAATAATGCTAGTAAATTAACTCATATCTCTCGATTTGTCAAAAGAGAATTTGTTGACTCATAAGTAGCTTAAATTTTGAAGTGGAAAGTTTGTGACATCACTTATGGAAATTACGAAACTTAATTTCATTCGAGAAGATTCTATAATCATATATTTTACTTTAAAAGACTTTTATTGTCTTAAATCATGTAATAATAAATGTTAGTTATGACTGTAATCTCACTTCTTTTCTACTTATTATTTTGAAAGAGAATTTTTACGATATTAACTCTTTCATTCCCAAAAATGTTTACCCCAACCATTTAAGGCGAGGTCCACTGATCATTTTGCCTTACTACAGAGCACGTTGATCATTCTGAGCTTTGAGTCCGTGACGTCACTATCTCTATCTCTCCCTCTCTTTCTCTCCCGCGCAATTTTTTTATTTCACATTAACGTAAAGATTTTATACTTAGTAATTGGCCACTCGCAAATTTTAGATTTCATTTTTCATAGGGTTATTTAATATTGTTTAGTGCTTGTTGTGAAATCTGAACAAACATTGTACAAGTGTGTAACGGCACCTTTTCTTTTTTGAAATATTGTTAATTATTTGAATATGGTGGAATTTTGGAGCTAGCTGCAGCAGAAACATAATTGGTGACAAGGTAAAGTGTTATTACAATTTTAAAGTTGCTACTTTAATACATATTTACAGTGGTTTGGTGAAATAATCTCATTTTTTACATATTGCAAATCTTTATGTTCTGTGTTTGTTTCTTTTGAAGTGATTTTTTGTGCATTTATCCATTTTTCTTATTGAAGTGATTTTTTGTGCATTTGTCCATTTTTCTTATTGAAGTGTGTTTTTTGTTCTGTGATTAATGCTTTCTTTTTGCAATTTTGGTATTTTCCACGTTTTTCTGTATTCATTTGCATTCACAATTTGATTAACTTAATTGTTTGCATTAATAAGTCGTTGCATATTTAATTGAATTTAACACTTGTGAATTAATTTGCATTTACTCAGAATTTTTTCAAATTTGAGTGTTGTTTAGCACTTGTGAATGAATTTTCCAAATTTTAGTTATTACCTAACACTTTGGCATTTCGATTTGATTAATAAATTTTCTTGATTTTTGTGATAAATTAATTTTTATTTAATTTTACTTAATGATTAATTCAAGAATTAATTAAACTTTGTGTTATTTTCAAGTACCAGTAGATTTCCCTGAGATTGTAAATTTCACTTATAGATTTTGAGTCTGATAATAAATTTTTTTTATATAAATTTTGTTATACATTTTCTTTTCCACCAGTATATTTAGTTTGGTTTAGGTGGAAACATAGAGTGGGAATTGAGCTGTTTTCCTTCAATTTAATTGAATTGAGTTAGAACCAGGGAGGTACTTAGACTTTTAAAATCAGGGAAATACTTAGACTTTTAAAGTTGTTGATGGAGTGATGCCCTTTAATTAATTTAATTACATATAAGATTACCTCACACCTGTTTTAATGAACTTAGTCTGATTTTCTGCAATACTGGTAAGTTGTTTAAAGGATCACTGTTGCCTTTAGAGTATTCAGTCGTATTATACCTGTGATGAAAGTTCGGGTGTCTGGCTGTGGTGAGGTAATATTTTATGATTGGTCACAATATATATATATATATATATATATATATATATATATATATATATATATATATATATAATATATATATATATATATATATATATATATATATATATATATATATATATATATATATATATATATATATATATAATATTGATTTTATGCTGAATATTGCTTGGCAAAATGCAGGCAAGTGCTACACCATCTGGTGATAATATTATGTTGGTGACTTGGCACAAAGGGTGCCAGAAAAATGAAGAGTGATGTTTCATCCATATGCCCCAGAAAATGAAAAGGGATCACAGTGTTCCGGAAACCAAGGAAGGACTGTGAATGTCTGTGGAAAGCGAAAAACAAAATATCACTACGAAGGATGAACTAAACTGGAAGTGGCATCGGTAAAAATAACAGTGGATGTTCAGATGAAATGACCAACCCTATGTTTTACATGTATAGTCTTTTTCATCAGTTCCAAGCTTTAAGTAGAAACTGGTCTTTACCAAATGTTACTAATTGCGTTTTTCTTCTATTTTTAGTGATATATGTACTATTTTGTACTTAATGAAATAGAGTATCCGGAACCCGTATTAAGACGTAACAAACCTCTGCAGACGTTTTATTGACGTTTCTACTTACAAACACATTTCTTCATAGCCTCGCAACTCGATAGAATTACTATTATCAAACGAAACGTACTTTTGAGGGAAGTTATGTACTATTATCTAGACCGGTTGTTAAAGAGGCGATGTTTAAACTGAACCTGTAGTCTGATCGTTAATTCTTGCTAGACTAATTCCAGTAGAAGCTCAGCAGAAAATAAACGACAAAATTGATATGTACCATGATATATAACAAAAAATGGAAATGGCAAAAGCTTCTACTGGAAACTTTACCACTTGACTTCGTATGGAAGCTCAAGATGCGCACAAAATATATGCAATTTCAAGACATGAAATAAAACCTGAACCACTGCGGAGGTGGTTTATGAAAGTGTAATCTTCGCATACCCAATATTTCTGTAACAGTAAATTTCCTATGTTGTTAGTTTTTGTATAAACCATCATATTTCCAGATCACCTAATATTTGCACGGGAGAATTTCTCGGCAAATGGCATCTGTATGAAATATTGTACTAAGCACCGTTGTTTCTGTAAAAGCATCATCGCCTCCAACAACTATGACGCAAAGAGAGTCTGTGACATTCCACGATTCATGTTTACCCTGTACTTTACTTTTCACGCATCTCCACTAATGTTCATCCTCCCTTCTCGAAAATGCCATTCAAGTGGGTCTGGGTGTACCATCTCTTCTGATGACAAGAGCAGCGAAGCTGACATATCATTAATATTATCATTATGGTGGTGCCAATATATCCAAGCCATCCCCATCTCTATGCCAATGTAGTCTCATCTAAACATAGAACTTCCGTTATTGCCCTTATGGTATCATTCCTCACCGGGTCCAGTTCTCTGACTCTCAATATTTTTCTTAAAGCATTATTTTCCAATCTGCAAAATATTTTTGACATGTTTTCATTGGCATAGCATGATTCATGTCAGTACAGCAATACAGACCAAACTAGAGTTGTGTTATCCTATTTTCGATTGTAATTTCAGTCTATTTGGCTTATACAAATATCCTTGTTACTATTAAAATTATATTAGTGGTTTATGTGTAAAAATTAGGTTGCCATGGATTAAACTGGGTTGGGTTTTATTTGGACATTTCACGCATAAACATGTTTGTATTCACCAAATTTCTGAAATCATGTTCAACATTGACACATCATTTCCAACATACATAATGTGCAACACGGACATTTGTCCAGAGAGCTTAAGTGTAAAATGTTATCAAATTAATTTTTATTATTTTCAGCTATACCTCTCCGGAAGGAGTACCAGTGGTGATCACTTTCTTGGCTGACCAGGGCGGCTTCCAACCTACAGGAGCCGTTATTCCAGTGCCTCCGCCGCTTCTTTATCACAGATCTGGTCATTAAAAATGGGATGTGCTTAACTTTGGAACGCAGATATGGATTAAGACTTTTGAAGCGTGAAAAAATAAAGAAAATAAAAGAAACTAGGTTGTTTATTATTATTTCAGTAGCAGAAACCTGTTCACATGGAACAAGCACACATGGGCCATCGACTTGAAATTCAAGCTTCCAAAAATGCTGGTTTCAGCACTGACTGATCATGGTACAGAGCCAGTGATTTTTCATCAGCCTAGGGAAGACGCATTCCACGACACTAACCTCTATACCACCTAGGAATCTTTTCTCTCCCTCTTCTGGCTTGGTATCTAGACGAAATGTGCGTAATTGTCGTACATATTAAGATGAGTTTACAAAAATCTTTACAAAAATCTCTACAACTGGATACACTTATCAATAAGTGTATCCTCCTGTCATTTGGTCCTCAGATACCGAACTTCTTTGTGCAGCTGCACTTGTACAACCTCTATCTCATAGCATTGACTAACTAGTAAATTACTGTGACTTTCTTTACATCTCAGACTAGCTTGCTCCTAACACAACAGATAGTTTAGCCTTTTCCATCAGTGCTAGCTTGCCATCTTCAATTTACAGTCTTTGAACTGGGCTATATCTATATCTTCACAAACCATGACAGCTGTCATCTCCCTTAGTTCTCACATTACTGCAGCATTGGATACGTTTTGCTTGAACTTCTGCTGGTCTTCATTCCTAATAAGCAGACCAGACAGTTTTTGGCTAAGTGTCCTGGCTTGTGTCTCTAAAAGCACCTAACCTCACTCTTGTTTCTGCTTCTGTTTTGCCATCTTGTAGTCCATATATGGGCCCCTGGTACTTCCCCAAACCTCTTCATTGGCTTCTGATGTTCTATTAAACTTATCCCATGAGCTTCTAAGTGCCACTTACCAAGCTCTACCATTTCATAAACGTCCTATGGTACTCTTTTTCTAAGGAACAGTGCCACCTCAGTCAAACAAAATTTAATGCTGACAAACTGTTCTATGATGAGCAAGTCTCTTATATCATCAAATTCTTTTCATATCTCAGCCATATAAAATCACCTGTTGAAGTACCTCTACTTCATCTTGTTCTGTTGCAGTCTCATGGAATTGTTTCCAGAATTAGAAAAAAAACTTCAAAGCTTTACCTATGGACTGAGACAATCGCCCACTCATCCCAAGGCCCACATTGGCTCTCCTGTTGAAAGTGTTTATGTCACTGTGCTTCTCATCAAATCTGGGTGTCCTGGGCTTTGCAATAATTACAAGGGTGCTAATGCTGCTTCTTGCCTATCTTGAGTTCACTAGCCATTTCTGCCTTTGTCTGAACACTTGTGATTCGTGCACTCGAGCTTTTGCTTACTTCCTCTCTTCATAGGCTCTCTGGCTATCAGACTCGTTTTGCTGCTAACCTGTCCCTCTGTTGCTCTGCATAGGGTATGCCTTGTTATTCCTTCACAAAAGCCCATAATTCTGCTTGTTCCAAACCCAATTCCTTGGCTAGTTCCACAAACTTTAGTGGCAGAGGACAATTACCTTATATCAGGAGAAATGAAGACATGTATATATATATATATATGTGTGTGTGTGTGTGTGTGTGTGTGTATATATATATATGTATATTTATGGAGACTATTTACAGCCATTGAGCACCATATTACCCAGAGATAATAATTTCTGGCCAATTGCACTCATGGCAAAGGTCTATAGATAAGTTTTGGCTCAGAAAGGCTGCTTCCTTGAAGTGGAATGCTAAAATAAATTTTGCTGAACTGAAAGCACTTAATTCTTTTGTCTCTGTTTGGGATGACTGGAGAATCGAGACTTCCCGTCATTTTTCCACCTCTGAATTGACCATTAAGCACAATAAGCAGCGCTTGAGCCTCAGGGGAAAAGGGCTCAGAATTGCTTTTCACATTTTTTCAAGCACTTACATCATGAACGTGGCAGTGCCATTTTATTTGATCTTAATAGCCATCCTTTGTGAAGGGAAAAGGCTGAATACAGAAAAAAATATAATATACATATATACTGCAAGGGCTAGAGGGAAGAAATGATAGACATCAGTGTTAGCACATAAGTATTTTGTCAGTGATTTGTGTTGGCGCGTATATATATATATAATATATATATATATATATATATATATATATATATATATATATAATATATATATATATATATATATATACGCGCCAACACAAATCACTGACAAAATACTTATGTGCTAACACTGATGTCTATCATTTCTTCCCTCTAGCCCTTGCAGTATTATATGTATAGGTTATCATTTTTTCTGGTATTTCAAGCCTTTTCCCCTTCACAAAGGATGGCTATTGAGATCAAATAAAATGGCACTGCCACGTTCATGATGTAAGTGCTTGAAAAAATGTGAAAAGCAATTCTGACCCCTTTTTTTCTCATGCTCGCTACATTTATATCTTATGTTCGTTTCTCACTCATTGTCTGAACACTTGTAAATTCATGTTGCTACAAATGCAAAGTGTATTTGTTTTTCGAATTAACTTGCCTGTGACCAGTGTGTTTGACTGTGCTTAAATCTTTAATCTAGCCTTCGGGATTTTGCTAATTTTGTAGTGTCCGTTGGTATGTGCCTCTTTGTTCCTAAAACAAAACGTATTGTTTTCTGGCTAAATTACCACTGACCATATGTGGGTGGCTGCTTTTAAATCTTTAATCTAGCCCACGGGAGTTCTTCGTTTCTTTAAAGTGACCTGGACCTTTTGTTATATATATATATAATATATATATAATATATATATATATATATAATATATATATATATATATATATATATATATATATATATATATATATATATAATATATATATATATAATATAGATATATATATATTATATATATATATATATAATATATATATATATATCATATATTTATATATATATATATATATAATATATATATATATATATATATATATATATACGCCAACACAAATCACTGACAAAATTCTTATGTGCTAACACTGATGTCTATCATTTCTTCCCTCTAGCCCTTGCAGTATATTATCATTTTTTCTGTATTTAGCCTTTTCCCCTTCACAAAGGATGGCTATTGAGATCATATATATATATATATATATATATATATATATATATATATATATATATATACTATATATATATATATATGATATATATATATATATATATATATATATATATAAAGGTAATGCCAAGGAGGAAAATGAAAAGCGGAACAAATGAGATCTTTCGGTCTAAATGACCCTTTACTATAGGCAAGACTGATCAGAACAATGAGAAATACAGTACAGGTAAGAATATAAAAACATACATTACAGGATTAACAAAAGGTCCAGATCACTTTAAAGAAACGAAGAAACTCCCGTGGGCTAGATTAAAGATTTAAAAGCAGCCACCCACATATGGTCAGTGGTAATTTAGCCAGAAAACAATACGTTTTGTTTTAGGAACAAAGAGGCACATACCAACGGACACTACAAAATTAGCAAAATCCCGAGGGCTAGATTAAAGATTTAAGCACAGTCAAACACACTGGTCACAGGCAAGTTAATTCGAAAAACAAATACACTTTGCATTTGTAGCAACATGAATTTACAAGTGTTCAGACAATGAGTGAGAAACGAACATAAGATATAAATGTAGCGAGCATGAGAAAAAAATTTATAAATAAAAGCATGTGGGACTATTGAATTATTAGTTAATTCATTTATTTCAAGGTCCTTCATAAACATTTTACAAATAGGGGTCGAAATGGTACAATCCCAGACTAAGATTCAAGTTTTTTTTATTAGTGATTTGTATGATTGCTGATTCCAGTGTATTTCTTGGAACATAATCATTAGACTTTACAATTACAGAACTATCACTCAAATTTATACAATGAGATTTTTTGCTCAGATGGATAAACAGCGCATTTGAAGTCTGGGCTGTTCTAACTGAATACATATGCTGCTTTATTCATACATTTAAGTCTTCGCTTGATTGGCCGATATAAAAAGAGGGGCAATCCTTACAAGGAATTTGGTAAATGATGTTGTTTGTTGCTGAACTACTCTTAATTTGCATATGTTTAATGGTATTGTTATAAGAGAACACAACATTAACATTAAAAGATTTAAATATTGATTTTATGGTTTCAAACCCACGAAAGTGAAGCAAGCTGCTAAGTACATTTTTAGGGGTTTCTTTTTCATTATTAACAACTTATAACACTTTTTGTGAGTTTTTTGATAACATAAATCAATTATATGAGGTGGGTAACAGAAATCATTTCTTATCTTTTATATGTATTCTATTTCTTGGTCTAGATATTGTGGACTCATAATCCGCAAAGCACATAAGAACATGGAAGAAAAAATTGAAATCTTAATATTAAGATGGTGGCCAGAATAAAAATGTACATATGTTAAATCATTTGTGGGTTCCCTATAAATACTGAATTTACATTGGAAAGACTCTCTATGTATTAATACATCTAGGAAAGGGAAGACATTGTTATTTTCAATTTCAACAGTGAATTTTAGGGATGGCACTAAATTATTCAATTTAGACAATAAATCTTTTACATTAAGTTAAGTATACCTTAGTTTTACCAGACCACTGAGCTGGCCCGAAGGATTAGATATTTTTACGCAGCTAGAAACCAATTGGTTACCTAGCATTGGGACCTATAGCTTATTGTGGGATCCGAACCACATTATATCGAGAAATGACTCTCTATAACCAGAAATAAATCCCTCTGATTCCGGATTGCCCGAGCCGAGAATCGAACTTCGGACCACCGGATTGGTTGCCGAGCGCGAAATCCACTCATCCAACAAGGACCATCTTTTACATTGATACCAACAGGTAAGACTACTCAGATGTCATCTACATATCAGAACCATTTTAAGGGGACAAGTGTGATAATCGGGAGGTGTTGTCTTTCAAAAAATTCCAGATATAAGTTTGAAAGGAGAGGTGATAAGGGGTTACCCATAGCCATACCAAATATTTGTTGGTAATACTCTCCATTAAAAGTAAATCTGCAATCAAAAATACACATCCTAATCAATAAAATAATGTGACTAACAGACATGGGTAATTCATGCAATACAAGCTCATTACTTAAATATTCTAGCGCAAAGTCAAAAGGGACTTTTGTAAACAAGGAACATACATCAAAACTGACAAAGATATCACTAGGGTTTAATACAACGTAAATTATTTAATTTTTTCCGCAAGATCAAGAGAATTCCGGGTGTGTGAATTAGATACAGTCCCAAGTAGTGGGGTTAACAATTTAGTGATATACTAATAATACACCGCATAGGGTTTTCCTCATGAGTTTTAACTAGGCCATATAATAATAATAATAATAATAATAATAATATCCTTTATTTCAGCTCAGGAATATACATGGAATATACAAAATACAGACAGTAGCATATACAATCTAGATACATGAGACATGATTAAAAAAAATGAGTAATCGGCACTTATCCACAAAATAGCTGAGGTAGCATAAAAGATAGTAATCATAATACTGGTAATAACAGTAGTAATATTGGTAAGAAAAAAAATGCAATGAGAGTTATAACAGTTAGTGCACAGATTATATAACATAAATTTCAACTAGAGACCTTAGGTGGTTACAGTAGTTAGGTTCCAGAGGGCTAAATACGAAAATTGAATATAAAAAAACTTTAACTTGATAGTATTCACAGTATTCGTGGTAGGTCACAGTATTTTTCAAAGTTATATAGAGATGTCGCAATTGATAAAGCTGAGGTTTGTTGCAAATGAAGAAAGACAAACCAAAGCCTAATGCACGCACTGAATTTTCACTTATTTGTTTGATGGATAAATTTACTACACAATCACTTCTAGCATTATTGGTCCAATCACTGGAGTTTATAAGGTTGTTTAATTCTCTATCCAGTTTTATAATCAATGTGCCTGTGGTTCTACGATGGTTTCCATATATTTCTTGCCTTAATGAGTGTTTTCAATCAGCGGGAATCGAGTAGTTAAAAGTACATCGGGCTTTTTCCAATTCTATAAATTTATCCTTTTCCTCCAATTTCGCTGCAGCAATGTGACGTTTTAACATCATTGAAGAAAATTCATCAAAAGGATGTTGGTCGTATCTTCTTATGCAGCGTGGTAGCAAAGATTTAGGTAATACTTGTTCCGCCAGGTATTTTTTCGGGAATTTCAAGTGAATTCTGGTATAGTGCGCCGCCAGTAAGGACTTGGAGAAAGAGGTGACGAAGCAGCTCAGCAGTGGGAACAGGAGAGTAAAGTCAACGTGGCCCTCATGATGAATAACTTGATCACGAAATATATAAAATGTGATGCTATGTATAAATAAAGGTAATGCCACTGAGGAAAATGAAAAGACGAGAACTGCCGAGATCTTTTGGTTTTTAACGACCCTTTACTTAAGACTGATCAGAACAAAGAGAAACACAGTAGAGGATAAGCCTATACCAACGGACAATACAGGATTAACAAAAGGCCCAATTCACTTTAAAGAAGCGAAAAAACGCCCGTGGGATAGATTGAAGATCTAGAAGCATCCACCAAACGTGGTCACAGGTAATTTAGTCAGGCAACAAGACATTTTTAAAAACATGAATTACCTGTGTCTGCTAGCCACGTAATTTCATTGATTAAGTTGTGTATTTGTGATTGCAGATTTACTTTTAATGGAGAATATTACCAACAAATATTTGGTATGGCCATGGGTAACCTCTTATCACCTCTCCTTTCAAACATATCAGGAATTTTTTGAAAGACAACACCTCCCGAATATCACACTTGTCCCCTTAAAATGGTTCCGATATGTAGAGGACACCTTAGTAATCTTACCTGCTGGTATCAATGAAAAAGATTTATTGTCTAAATTGAATAATTTAGTGCCATCCATAAAATTCACTGTTGAAATTGAAAATAACAATGTTATCCCTTTCCTAGATGCATTACTACATAGAAAGTTTTTCCAGTGTAAATTCAGTATTTATAGGAAACCCACAAATAATTTAACATATGTGCATTTTTATTCTGGTATTAGATTAAAGTAATTTCATTATAATTTGTTAATTATAATTTGTCCAGCCTTTTGATCTTATTTTAGTTTAAATTTATCAACAAGCTAGTATCGGTTCTTAGTTTGATGAACTCTGTAAGAAAGTCATATGACTTTGCAGTTTTGCTTTGTTTTTCCTTGGCGTTTTGTTTACCACCTTCTTGCCCGGTATTAGTGAACTACCGAAGTGCCTTATTAACGATAGTCGTTTTCCTCTCCTAAGAGCTGTGTTGACTCGAGTGGAAGGCTTGATCGTAAGGGTGGTGATACGTGAGAGGGTTAGTTCGAGTTCCTCGACTTCCTCCTCACAGCCTGACGCTTTGCCACTTAATTTATGGTCACTTATGCAGTTTTTTTGTACGGAGATTTGGATCACGTATAAGATGTTTTCATAGCTATTTAAGACGATCATGGATCGCTGGGTACCTGTAGATTTGCACGCCCCTGTTTGCAGTACGGTCTTCTGGACCTTGTATGGCCTGATGAAATGATCCACTAAGCCTCTCGTGGTTATTCCTCTGAATCAATTTGTAAGGTTATTTTTGTAATTCATTGTTTATTAACGTAAGTTTAGCGTTTAAGTTAGTTTGTATGTGTTAGGTAGGAATAATAAGTTTCCCCATTTAATTTCTCTTGCTTCCTTCTGCCTAACTTATTTTCTTAGGTTAGCTTTATCTGGCCAGTTATTTGGAAGGTACCTACCGGAAGTCATATTCAAAAATATCCTATTTCTTGGTTTAGGGTTTAGTTTAGTTATAGGTGATCTTTTAAAGATCTTAAGGTCGGTTTTCCCTTGATATATATATTCATTTTTATTATTGTCTTTACCAACCATTATATTTTCTTTTGTATAAATAAATATTGTAACTTTTGTTGAGGTGTTTGGTCTTTTGTTCCTAAGTTGCTGCGTTGCATTTTTACTGACCGCAAATTCTGAGTAGAGACAAGAACCCTTGAAATTTCGGCCGTAAATAAGGTCGTAACATCTGGCCACCATCTTAATATTAATATTTCAATTTTTTCCTACATGTTCTTACGTGCTTTGCGGATTACGAGTCCACAATATCTAGACCAAGAAATAGAATACATAAAAAAAGATAGGAAATTATCTGTTACCCACCTAACATAATTTATTTTTTATCAAAAAAGCTCACAAAAAGTTTTAGTGTTGTTAAGTAATAAAAAAAAAAACTAAAAATGTACTTAGCTTGCCTTACTTTCGTGGATTTGAAACCATAAAATCAATGTTTGTCTTTTAATGTTAATGGTGTGTACTCTTATAACAATACCATTCAACGTATACTAATTAGAAATAGTTCGGTAACAAATAACACCACTTACAAAATTCTTGTAAGGATTGCCCCTCTTTTTATATCGGCCAATCAAGCAGAGAGTTCTTTGGTTTCCAATTGGGTATATACTATATTATTAACCAAATATACTGTCCAGCCCCGTCACTGTGAAAATTTTTTGTTTACTTCAGTTACTGAAAGTTAAGTGCTATGGCGACAGTGTTTTTCATCAATAACTTAAAAAACCAAAATCTTCAATTTTTCTTTTATTTTCCCTTCAGCCATTTCATTTCCTCTAAATTACATGCCATTTCCAGTAACATATGTAAAAAGTAAGCTAATGAATCTTCAGATCTTTCTATATAGGTTAACTTTGCAATATACAGATTTATTAAGATTTTTTTCAAACAATATCCAGATCATTGACGAAAAATCTGAGAACACTGCTTGGAACCCACTCGTGCTCCGCATCTGCTCCTTTTAACGTGTCAAATTTTTCCTGTTCCTCGCTTGTAGTGTATAAATATTATATGTGAAATGTGATTTGTAATGAAATGAGGAGAGGCGGGTGAACCCTGGACGGGTGTCCGTCACTGGCCAGACGCAACTTGTCATTTCTTTCTGAAACTTCGGATGAAGGATTTCAGCGGAAAATGAATCCAGAACTTGATGAATAGAGAAGGTAACGAGTTAGCGCTTTCTAAGTTCAAATTTTAGATATGTATTCAAATGAATACATATGTTAAAATAGCTTTCACAATTATCTGAGGTCATCTGGTACATGAAAAGACGAAAACATCTTTAAATTGCCCATAATATAAATTACAAATAAAGAATTTCTTTACAATTTTATTCACAAGCTCTTTTATAGGCATTTTTTCTAGTTTTCGTGTGAGAAATAGATTTCCATATTTTAGGGAATATATATATATATATATATATATATAATATATATATATATATATATATATATATATATATATATATATATATATATATATATATATATAAAATTTATATAAAATACTGAGGAAGAAAGAAATTGTAATTTGAATTTTCTTGATGTAACTGTCCATAGAAATGATAGAAATTTCCCCTTTTCAGTCTTTCGAAAATCAACTAACATTTCCTCTTTTGTTCATTACTACTCCAGTCACCATCAAAATGTTAAATTCTCTGTCTTTTCTGGGATGTTTCTAAGGGCTTTACGTGTCTGTAGCCCGCAGTTTATTGACGCTGAAATTAAAACTATTTATGATATTGCAATGAAACTTAAATACCCAAAGACCTTTGTAGATGTGGCATGGAAAAGAGCTAGAAAAACATTTTATTCAACTAATGACAAACTTGAATTTAGTAAGCATAACATTCTAAAATTACCCTATGATGAAAGGTTTTTAAATATTCCTAGAATTTTAAAGCTTTTTAACATAAATGTTGTTTTCAGTAATATTAGTGTCAAGAGTTTAGTAATCAAAAAATCTAAAGATCTTCCAGGCTGCATATATGAAATTCCTTGCAAAAAGTGTGATAAAGTCTATTACGGACAAACCGTTCAATCTCTTTCACAACGTCTCAAACAACATCAATATTCTGTGAGAACTGGGCAAATATCGAATGCATTATTCGTACATATGAGAGATTTAGACCATCCTATTAACTGGAGTCAAGCAAGAGCCTTAATCCCATGTAATGACACAGTTAAAAGGAATACCATTTAATCTTGTTTCATCAAGTCAAATAATAAAAATGTTCTAAATTTAAGTCTTTGTTTATTTAAACTTGATGCTTTCATAATGAAAAAAAGTTGAAGATAAATATAAGTAACAAAATTAATATATTCAGTTTTTACATGTTTTGGACTGTAAAGAAACTTTGTAATTTCGGTTAGGGTCAATCTGTTTAGGTTTGTGACCGTGTGATATCCGATAATCCTGGATTATCTCTTATAATTTTTACCCTTTTGACAATTAACCATCTGGTATTCTTGATCTTGTTGTGTACCTGAGACCTTTCTCTACAATTGTATTTCATTCGCTCCTTGACAATGTCTTAGTAAAGACGAAAGCGCTTGGATTTCTGACTATCATTTTCCTGTGGAATTCGCTTATTTATGAAGTCACGTGCATCTACTGTGATTTTTTAAGTATATATATATATATATATATATATATATAGATATATATATATATATATATATATTATATATACATATATATATATATAGTAGATGACTAACAACAGAAATAAACCAACAAAGAAGTAGGTATTCATACAGTGCAGGAAGTGAGGCTGTAGACCAGAGGAATGCAAGATTTACTCCAGACGGGTTGCTTCATGCGCTGTCGAGTCCTAAAGTTAACAGCGCAAGCTAGTTCTTTGAATACAGATATGAAGAGTGTGAACGCTTTTGTCCCGTTAAAATAAAGCCTACGGGACCTAGCTAAAGTTGACATCCAGTGGTTATGATATATATATATATATATATATATATATATATATATATATATATATATATATATATGTGTGTGTGTGTGTGTGTGTGTATGCGTATTTGTATATTACACGCTCATATTTATATATATATATATATATATATATATATATATATATATATATATATATATATATATATATATATATATATCTATATATATATATATATATATATATGAGTGAGAAAGAAGGGGATGGGAAAATCAAAGAGAGAGGTGGTATTTAAAGTAAGTCTAGCACTTAATCTTTCTTCGTCCATACATTTCCCGTGTCCACCGTCACAGCCTGATTCCCAAATAGAAAGGTGTCGACGATTCCTCACTCGCCGTCTCGTCCGAAATGCGCAGGTGGGGGAGGGGAGTGCAGATGTAAATGGTCTCCTAATGATCATGCAGGCTCAGATTTCGCGATTTCAGATCACGCGACAGC
Source organism: Macrobrachium nipponense (assembly GCF_015104395.2). Classification (NCBI taxonomy): domain Eukaryota; kingdom Metazoa; phylum Arthropoda; class Malacostraca; order Decapoda; family Palaemonidae; genus Macrobrachium; species Macrobrachium nipponense. Next base: position 47,470,746 of record NC_061087.1, read on the forward strand.
TTACAATAATGGCTGCAATGAACGTTTTTTGAGATATCATGCTGTGGGTGTGGTTAGGAAACTAGCAAGAGAGGGGATCTTTGGCTGGTATAAAAGCGCGTCGCCTCCAACCAGTATCATCACTCCCACGTCTTTCCAGGCTCAAAGTTTCCATTCTCTAAGAGAAGCCGTCAACATGAATCCTGTCTCCTGTCTTCTGGTAAGTAGATGAAACCCCTTTATGATCCATTTCAAAGAAGGCCTAGGCGATGATACTACATGACAGTCCTTTTTTTTAAATGTGTGGCTGACAATGTCGTGTGCTTTCTTGACTGACCCTGTCGTTATGAGGAGTCGGCTGGGCTTCATCTTAAATTCTCCATCATTCTCAATCGAATCAGATGCTTTTTACCGCAGTGTTGAACTCGCCTTGAAACTATAGAATGCCACTTTAACGAAATCGACTCCTCTGTGTACAGTGCCAATCAAGTGATATGTTAAAACAGGTGAAAGCTAAAATATTTTCATTCCTCCACCAACCCGTCATTTTTAATAATGGAATGCTGTTTAACTCCATAGTTTAATTTCGTTAAGGAATCTTTCATCACACCTTATAGCGACTAAATAAAGGCTACGATACTAACAGTGATAACAGTTTCCGAAAAGCTAAACTAATCCCATAACATTTTAAGCTGAATTTGCAAAGCACTTATTTGTTTTAGAAGTTTGGTCCTACATGCATTTTATAATCCGCACACTATTTCAGATTAATTATTTCTGCCTAGGCACTTGATTGCCACTTCTGTCCAACTGTTAACATAATTACCTATTGGGAAGTATTAGGCGGATTTTTGATAGATATTTATGTAAATGTTCACTATGTTCTAAAGACTAATTAATTTGAATTTGGTATGGAGCAAATCTGAATCTGAACCCAGGATGGATTTTGTTGCATCGTCTATCTGATGTGTAAAGAAGAAAGCGCTAAGTTCGTCTGCGCGTGAAGTAACATGGAAATGAATATGAAGCAGAGTTGAGTCATTATTGAATAAAAAGTGAAAGAAAGTGTCGACGACGTACTACATTTTGAACTTTACCGGTAAACTTGGCAGAATTTGCATGTTCTTCTGCAGCAGACTCGGATGTTGATTAGATGAATGGTTTTGCCTCTCAGGGAGTCTTCTCTCTTCTTCTTGCAGGTGCTGGCTACCTTGGTTATCTTGGCAACAGCGGAGAATTCAGGATACGCGCAAGGTCGACCAGTCGGCGGTGGCGGACAGGGCCAGAGAGGTCCCGTGATTGCTATCCTGAGGGATGACCGAACGGAGAATGGTTACGGCGAATACACTTTTGAATTCGAGTCGGCAAATGGCATCTACCGCCAGGAATCCGGAACTCAAAACAACGGCCAAATGAGCCAAGGAGGATGGCGGTACGTATAATACACGCACACACAAACGCGGTTTCAAAATTTTTTTCAGAACGAGTGAACTTGCGGAAAGACGCACGAAATGGTTGGTAAATAATTTAAGAAATAAGATAGGGAAAAGAATACTGTGATGGAAAGTAAGGGTACTTTTTACTTTAATTGCGTCGCACCATGCGTTGCAAAATTTTTCATGCTCCTGTTTTAGATGGTAAATACTCTTCAGCCTTGATCATCCTTTTTCGCAAAGAAGTGAGAATTTCACTTTATTTGCCGCAGAAAAGTAAACCAATTTTTGTAATGAAATATAATGCCTATTCATAATTATTGTCGTGCAAAGATAGCTTACTGGTTACAAAGTGCACAAAAGACTTGTCATCATCCAAGCCCGGGCACAACTGGCCCTCAGCTGAGCGGGCATAACGATCGAAGCTGTCTCGGTCAAAGCTTCAAGTCACCTCTCAATTAACGCGAGAGTTACGTTCCTGGAGAGCTCGCGTTAATTAAAAACGCGTTATTTAAATATATTTCTCCTATATGAAATAAGAGGAATAAGGAGGATCGCGTTCCTGGACTTGGGGAACTCTGTGCTTTTTTTTACTAAGTACAACCGAATTGGATAACAGCAACATCCGTTTGGTGTATTTCAACCAACGTACGATAGTAAACAATTACCGTAGTTATGTTATACACGACGTTATGTAGAATAGGAGTGATATATTTTTATGTAATAACTTTATTTGCTATAGATCAAGAAACGGCAAGGAAATATGCTGGTAAATATAAACTAAATTGTAGCTGAAGATGAGAAAACTGTTCAAGCAGCTAATGACTGTTATCATGCATCGGCAACAAGGATAAAACTCCAGTAAAGTTATACCATCAAACAAAACTGCAGATAAAATTGAGAGAAAATAATTTTAATCAAAACTACTGGGTTGAAATAACAAATTTTACTGTTGGTTACACGCAAATAAAGGGCAAATAACGTAAAGCTCGTATTACGATGAAATCAAGTGAAAATAGCGAACGGCATCACGTTTTTTTTTTTTTTTTTTTTTTTTAACGCAACAAATATGTATGTGATGAAAGTTGCCGTTTCGACACTACATCATTTCCGCAGTTTTCCAGTACCTAGTATGGATGGTTGATGATGATAAATTAATCCAGCCTTATGCTGGCACGGGCTCTTGCTCTTCAGCAGCCCGTAAAGTATGGATGGATTCCTGAGTTTATTTCCAATAGTGGACGAGCCCGACTACAAGCAAATTATTGGTCATGTCGCCAAGTACAGCCAGAGCAGAATGGAAGGGGGTGGGGACTTTTCAATGACTGAATCCTGCTAGAGTTCTTCTTTTACCAACATCGAAAGATTTTGAACAGTCATTACATTCAGTATCATACTTTATATGATGAGCGAATGAAGATGGATTGTCTTTTACTTGTTGTGACCTGTGTTGCATCTTCATGAAAAAGACCAGTTGCTATGTTAGTCATGAAAGTGTTGACGTACATTATACTATCAATTGTGTATGAAACATTTAGTTTGATATATTGATGGTAATAAAATTCAGAATATTACGTACATTGCTTCCCATCTGCAATGAACTCCAGATTATTTGGGGTCTCTTCTGAACCTGGTGCGTCTCGACAGCTTCTGAAGCTAAGTTAATCGATCTATTGTGACCCACCAGAGAGGGTCTTGGTCTTCTGACCTTTCCAGTGAACGGGGAAGTCTGTTGTTGCTCCCCCCCCCCCCCCCCCCCCCCAACCCCCACCCCTCCCCCCGTACTACCATTTACTGCAAGACTCAAGTTTTCATTCGTTCATTTAGCATATTTCATCAAGTGAAAAAACGCAGTAAAGTGTTTTAATATATCTACCGTGAATTGATTTGACTGGTGATGATAATTATCTAAACTTAGTAACAATAGAAATACTGAGAGCAATTGATTCATTCTTTTCGGTTACCTTCTTCATTTTCATATCTCGGTTCTCCTCTATTCTAGAATAAAAGTTGGATATCCCTACTCATTTGTAAGAGGTTTTCTGAATGAAGAATTTAGCTAACAATGCTCTTTTTGGACACTTTAAGGTACACATCGCCGGAGGGTCTGCCAGTGGAGATCACGTTCACAGCTGATTACAATGGTTACCAACCTCAGGGGGCAGTCATCCCTGTCTCGGTACCGCTCCCGTATCAGCGCACGCAGGTATATTAATGACTCCAACAGGCACAAGAACGTTGCATGTACTTCCACGCAGGCACCAGCAGAACCAGTGTAAAACATGAACAACCGGAGCAGTCGAGAACACACTACTGCTACGACTACTACTGTTGGCTGTGTCTGTTGAGGACCTACCTGCCTCTGTTACTGTATCACAGAACCCTTGTGATGACAAGACGGAGATTTTTCTGTGCTGGCCCTTCTTTCCCCTTCCCTTCTTCCTCCAACCTTTTCAGATGATCGTTAAATATACTGAGGGGAAATGCAAGACAAAGAGTCCAACGCTCCTGCTTACATACCTTGAAGAAATCGGACCCTTTAGTTTGGGAGACCTGGGAGTGTTCGGAGAACGCCAACACCAGTACATAAGTAACTTTGATTTGCTTCCTAAACAAGGATTTATGTTTGACAATCATCTATATGGGACGGAAGTTAATTAAGTCTTGTTACTATTCCTCTTTTTTGTTGTTTTTAGTGAAGTTTGTCAAATGTTTTATTCCATATTTTTTTTCGTTTGTTAACCCTGTGCAGGAAAATAAACTTTAAGATGTTATCTAGTCATTCAGTATCCTACATAAGTCAGTGAAGACTGGAGACATTCTTAGTCTCTATCTCTCTTCTGAGAAATAAACAGAACAGAATACCTGACTACAGCGCAGACAGCTGCTGGAGGGAAGGTCAACGGTTGTCACGGATGCCACTGACTATATAGTACTACCGATATGACCAGACAAGCGCAGCCGTTATCTGAGCATCCTGACTCAACCCACATTCTCTGCCTACTTTACGTCCACCTTTATATATATATATATATATAGTATATATGTATAGTATATATATATATATATATATATATATATATATATGATATATATATATTATATATATATATATATATATATATATATATATATATATATATTTCTCTTACATACTTCAGCCGCTCACGCATAAATTATACATTTACATTTAGAGAATTCAGTATATGCTGGTAGAAATATTAATGTAATTTATTAATGATTTAATTTCTCTTTATTTTTTTTCAGTTAATCATGTTCACACAATGAGTTGTACTTATGCAATGTCAATTAGCATATAAATGGGGGCTATATTGGATTTTATTCCCCTTTTTATCAATTATGATTGATATAATTTTCAACAAATGCGATAAAAATAAGTTTCTTACTTGTTCTGAGGGCAAATATACTTAAGTGGAAGTGCACACCTCTGCTGATTGGCAACATATGCCGATAAATGAATGGTCTAAGAGAACTTGACGGCCATCTTGGTTTTTGCCACTTGACGGAGTTCGTCCACTAATTTTGCAGTGTACCTATTAGCACAGGATATAAAAAATATCATTGAAAGTTTGTCCCTAAATAGCGGTCACGGATCCTTAATATTTTACTCAACTAACATTCCTGCAGAGCGATACAGGTGTTACAGTATCTCCCTTCAGGTTAGCCTCTGTGTACACGATGACGTCGAATTCGAATCTGGTCAATCTTGTGGTCACTCAGTAGTAGGTATACTGCATATTTTCTTTTGTAGATACCCCTCCTTCGAAGGTATTTCATTTTCGGTAATGTTGATGATCTTATTTTTATACTGTGTTTTTTTCCATCTGTCCATCCGCCTGTGGTGTTTGCGCATGATAACAGTGCGTCCCAGGCTTTAAACAATATCCTATTTCGTATATTAACTGTGTAATTCGCATACAGTAAATTATTAAAACACTTTTCAGTTGCAAATGTACACCCAGATATCCTTTTATTTACCTAAAACTTACACATAGCGTAACTATTTAAAGCCTGGGACGCAGTGTTACCATGCGCGACCACCACAGGCGGATGGACAGATGGGAAAAAAACAGAGTATAGTTTACTTTAATAGATTCAATGAGACAATCCCACTGGTGGCATTTCACTTGGGTCAGTTTCCCTTGAGTGATTAACGAAAGTGAGGTCGTGCCATGTTTTGCTTTTTGTTACGTGCTGACTTTCACGAGTCTTATTACATGTACCTGACCCTAACTTCATAAGAACCGTTTTCTGCTGAGCCCTGCCAAATCAGCTGTCCTCATATCTGTCGATGGAGGAGCCAGTGTGTATGTATACATACATACATACATACATTATAGGTGTCCGTAAAGGCATCCTGTAGTATATTAATTCCGTAGAGATTTACTAAAAACCTAATTAGATTTTTCAACACAAACATTCCTGAGGTGTGGAACGTGAAAGCAAGGTCAAGATCTTTGGGCGAAACAGGGCTAACAAATTTGAGAAAGGTTGTAAGATTCCTGTCTTACATTCATAGGTAGAATTTTATAAGAGGATAGTCCATTTAAATATCTCTACAGTATAGAGCCAAGCACTCAAGGATACAAAGAGAGATGGTGGTTTTAATTGAGGATGAATTACAAGAGTTTTGTCGATATTTTGTTTCACTTTAAAAATGGAGAAACTTACACCAGTAGCGATATACAAAACTGTATTTTTCCCCCTTTCTTTCTTTTTTTTTTTTTTTTTTTTTCCTTGCAGTCACGAGTACCAAATATCCTCAGCCGATATAATAGAAGTCAGCAGCTCTTGGCAGAATGGAGACGCGTGGATGAAATGTTTATTCACCTTTATTTTTAAACAGAGTTCACATTATTGGTATTATGGTCTCGATTTAGGTAGCAAAATTATGCAAGATATGATGGCCGGCCGACTTATTAAAATATATCTCCCAATCAGGAGCAAGATAAAACCCTCAGTAACATCGGCCGACAATTTGTCGATTGTTCCCAAAACTCCCAGCACCCGATCCCCCTTCAAAACAGACCATAGCAACACTACTTGCAAGAAATCAAAATAGTTAGAAAAAGCCATGCGACACCTACAGTAGTACCATCCGGCAGAGGGTATTACAGTTTGTAAGTAATGTAATTCTACCTATTTATCAGACCTAATTTGTGTGCTTAGATTTTATTTATCACTACTTGTCTGCTTATCGTAGGTAAATTCCACAAGCAACTATCACTTTCCTCACCAAATGTTACAGATTCGGTACCATTGCAACCAAAAATTCAAAAGATAAACTTTATGCAGTGCCATACGTACAAGAATGAATCGTTCTTTGTGTCTTCATGGTTACTTGTAAAGACGTTAGGGAATCATATCTTAATATTCATTCTACTATTCGTCTTGTAGCCGTCGTCAAACTTGGTGCTCTCGAAGGATATTTTCGGATAAAGCCTAATTTACGTAATCGACAAGAAAAGTGAAGATAAAGTTTTCTTAAATCTTCGGACACATATTGTTCAATAATGGCACACCTGGCAACTCTAGAAAGGGGGCGGAGCTTCAAAATCATGGCGTTTGTTGCTTTCTAGATTTACATTAATAGGCTGGTCAATAGAGGGTCGAACGCGAAACTAATTACTATAAAGCTGGAATCAATTTCAACGTGTTCTTTCATATGTACATATTTCCAGAAAAAAAAAAAAAAAAACCCACCGGTCAACTCCTTGAGCGTTTTACAAAATTTGATTCTAAAGTTTAACATCTTTATACGTAAAAAGCTGCTCGAAATGCAAAGATTTTGATTGAATGGTAACTTCAGCATTGCTTATTTTTTAGATACAACTAAGTTCATTTTCAATTAAAGGAATATTTTAGACCAATAGATTATAAATTCCATTAGATTTTGGAATTTATGGGTCTATTTTTCTTGTAGGGGCCCAAAAAATATAATATAATATAACATAAATATCTTATTTTTTTTAAGGGTTAGATGGTCTTTTTACGTTTTGTGATAGTGTAGAGTTAATCTTATATTACCCCTATATAATGATATCTTATTGAAACTGCAAAGGCCTTGGGTAATCATATATTAAACCAGGGAATGACAATGTCGAATTTTAAAATGTCTCTTAAGAGGACAGCAATTTCCAACTTGAAGCTCTGAGTGTTATTCAGATATATATATATATATATATATATATATATATATATATATATATATATATATATATATGTATGTGTGTGTGTGTGTGTGTCTGTATCCCAGAATTGCGAGATGGAGTTGTTTGCCTAAAATATGACTGACCAATGTAAATTCAGTAAACCAACTCTTGTTTAGAGCATCATACAGATTTTTTTTCTACATTTTCCATACAAATGTTACAGATACCTTTTTTTCCATAATTTGTAAAAAGTCATTTGTTCCTATTGTTCAAGTAAAAGAAAAAGGACTACTTAGTCTTGTGTGTGTGTGTGTGTGTGTGTGTGTGTGTGTGTATCCCAGAATTGCGAGATGGAGTTGTTTGCCTAAAATATGACTGACCAATGTAAATTCAGTAAACCAACTCTTGTTTAGAGCATCATACAGATTTTTTTCTACATTTTCCATACAAATGTTACAGATACCTTTTTTTCCATAATTTGTAAAAGTCATTTGTTCCTATTGTTCAAGTAAAAGAAAAAGGACTACTTAGTCTTAATGAATATAGCCAACAGAGAAATGAAGAGACAATCTACCAGCAACTACTCACCAGTAAAAATGAAGGGCTTGATGTTTTGGGTCACGAACACTGTAGGAAATGGTTCAACAATAAATGTAGAATTTCAACAGAATCAGAAAAGACTCAAAGAAGACAGACAAGGAGATCAACACGTTTGTTTGACTAGAAAATTTATTGTTTTTTATGTAATTCAACCTGCAAGATAGATAAAAAGAATCCATCGAGACGGGATTGGCATCTTGCTTCGAGAATTCAACTTCGCGAGAAAATCTTGGAAGCTTGCAAATTTAGACTTGAAACTGACGAGCAGGATGAATGGGGCTTTAGAAGTGCAGGCCAGAGCACTTGATTGCATTGATTTTATTGCTGCAGAAGCTCGATGTCATAGAAATTGTCGGCTTCAATTTGAAACGATTCAAAATCTCTTTCCTGATGAGCAAAAATGTTTAAGAGGTTGCTGAAGTAATGAAGGAATGAAGAACAGTTTTAACAAAGCTTGTGAATGGTCAGAAGCAGACGCTTCCATCCACTCAATACCAGAGTTCAGAGAAAAGGTAATAGAATTTTCAGATAATGATGAAGCCTATGATTCTAGTTATATAAAAAAAACTATTGAAAGACCATTATGGTAGTCACATATCCTTTTCTGAACAACCTGGAAGAGAAACACTAATATATTTCCTTGATATGGCCAGCTTCATTATAAATAAGAAATTCCGAGAGAGAAAAGATGACATACAAGAGGAAAGTGGAAGGATCACTGAAGCTGCTGCAAACTTAATCAGAGCAGAAATTCGGGAGAAGCAGTATGACTCAACATCATATACAACTACAGAAGAAATAACTAGTCCATGGATTCCTGATAGCCTTAGAATTTTTATGGCTAGCTTTACCAAGTCCACACTTAAGCAAGAATGTATAAGACAATGTATTGTCAAGTTAGCTTCTCCTATGATAATACCACCTATCTTATTTGCCCAGGGTGTTGAGGTAGAGCACATTTATGGATCATAGTGGCTCAATGATGAATTGTTCAAGTTAGGATTTTCTTTTTCCTATTGTGAAGTCACTCGTTTCAAGCAAGCTTCTCTTACCTCACAATCGTTGAATGATATCATCAAGCAAACATCAACAGAAAACAGCTTCACACAATTCATCGCAGACAACGTTGACCACAATATTGCTACTTTAGATGGCCGAGGAAGCTTTCATGGCATGGGCATCATTTCTTCAACAGTCGGGAGTAGTCAGAGTGTAACCAAGGAGATATGAATTAAAAGTCCTGATAAGTTACTGAAGGTAAAGGGATCAATACTCAAGGCAACAGATGTCCATATTACTGCCTATGATTTCCCACAGAGCAGAAAATTTGACAGCATTTTATTCAAACTTTCGATAGAACTTTTTTACCCTTATGTTTTACCTGAAACACTGAATGCAGAAATTTTGTGGCATGCTGCAAGTTTAAATTCAACAAAAGATAACCCTAGACCTAACTGATCTGGTTATATGCAAAACCTGAATCAAGAAGGGAATCAAGAAAAGGCAACAATAACATCGCTGCCCATTATTAACTTGAATCCAACAAACTAAACACGCACCTACTCTAATCTACTTTTTTGTGATTGATCAGTGTAAAACACTCAATGTTACAACACTTAAACATTTGATCAGCCATTGTGGCTTAAGGCAACTGAAATTGCAATAGAAAAGTCCTTGAATATTGCGATACATTTAGGAGGTTTCCACACATCGATGTCTTTTGTTGGCAGCATTGACTCCTTGATGGATAGCTCTGGCATTGAAACTGCTGCAAAGTCTATGTGGAAAATACCATTAGAAAAATTCTTCAAGGTAAATCCATATCAAGAGCAGTGCGTGCACACATTTTAGTTGAAAGTGCTCTCACAATAAAGTTACAGCAAGTGTTAATGCCAGATGGTGATGATAATTATGTGCACGAAGAGGGAATCAACAAGTTAAGCAAAGAAGATGTGGAAGAAATTAAAACAACATGCAATCAACTGACAGACTTAGAGAAGCAACTTTTGACAACACTGTCTTTGATAAGCTAGAAACATATAAGGAAAGATTGATCACTCATATGTCACAAAAATCACGAACAGCAAGATTATGGTTGCAATACATGTAGTATGTCAAAGTAATGAGGCAACTTATTCTGGCAGCCCGTACAGGTGACCGGAACTTGAGCTTGGTATCTTTACAAAAGATGCTCAATTTATTTGCTTCCGTTTACGATCCCTGAGATGGAAAACTATTGACAATAATTTTATGTAATGGTTTTCCATAGTTTTGTTGGTGTAACAAAGGCATACCCACCTATTAATGAATTCCATTATCCTTTATAATTAGGATTTTAACAGGTTACATTCACACTGTATCTCATATGAATTCAGTTTAATGGGGGTGACTTTAGGGGCACATTGTGAAAAATGCTCAAGGACTTAGCTGGTGGGGCTTGTTTCTGGTAAAATATAAGTATTAAATAACACTTTAACACTATTTCCAGCTTTATAGTATTTATTTTCGGGTTGACCCCTTTTTAAGCCGGAATTGACGGCCTATAACTTTACACCATAAAGATTCTGTAGAAGTCCTATAATCATTTAAACTTGAATGTAGTAACAGGCTCTATATTATTCGTTAATTTGGTTTGGTAACGTCAGTTTAGAGTAGAATATCAAATATCCTTTCATAAAACCTACTGTGAAACCTTACTTATAAGTAATGTTTGACACTAAACTGACGTAGTACCTAAAATTCATGCGTAATTGAAGACGGCTCTAAAAAAATGAGAGAAAATATTTTTTAATTCAGGCTTACTTGTGGAAATCGTGAGAAACAATACAGTAAAGAATGAAATATTATGACGAGAGAGAGAGAGAGAGAGAGAGAGAGAGAGAGAGAGAGAGAGAGAGAGAGAGAGCATAGGCCCATCGATAGAGATACTTAATTCATTCATTATATTTTCTTTGAGAGATTGATGATAATATTTTTTCGATTGCGTTTCAAAATTGGAGAGAGAGAGAGAGAGAGAGAGAGAGAGAGAGAGAGAGAGTGATGAAATGGATGGGAAAGAAACAGAGAGAGAGAGAGAGAGAGAGAGAGAGAGAGAGAGAGAGAGAGAGAGAGAGAGCAAGCATCGACATATCTATAGATACTTAGTTCATATTTACTTTGAGAGATTAAGTGATAATAATGGGGAGAGAGAGAGAGAGAGAGAGAGAGAGAGAGAGAGAGAGAGAGAGAGAGAGAGGAAAATCTGCTTACGTGAAAGCAAAGGCCTATTTATAACTGCTGAATTTCATTATATTTTCTTTGAGAGATTGAGTGATGATATATATTTTTAAAGTATGTTTTAGAAGTGGAGAGAGAGAGAGAGAGAGAGAGAGAGAGAGAGAGAGAGAGAGAGAGAGAGAAATTATAGTATTGGTGACGGACTTGTGACGGGGGAAGGGCAGAAGAAAGAGCGGTGAGCCGGTGCACAGATACCTGGGAAACGGTGATATGACTGCCAAGATCGTACTGCTCTATGCTAGATAAAATTTGAAGGATCATAATATTCAAGTTAATTCTCTAAGAAATTCATATCCTAATCTTGATTTCATTCGACAGTTATCCTAACATTCATAGATTGTAAAAAGACGTGGAAAATTTCAAACACAGGCTGCAGTCATTCTTGCTCTCTTGATATAAGTCTGTACTTTTGAAAATCGGCTTTCATCCACAAATTCACGAAAAAAAGCTGTGTTAAGTAAAAATATTCATTACCACAAATAAATATGTATTGCACAGACAATCAAAGTTTAATATCTTGCAAAAATGCTGATGTGCTACTTTAACCTTGATAAAGATTTCTTTTTAATTACAGTAGCTTTGTAAACGCAACTAGCATTCGATCCATGTCAACGTCAAATTAATCAAAGTGTGAAATCCATTACGTAAGCCAGTATCCAGGGACTTGCACTTTCCCGCTCGAAGTTCTTAGAGCTCCTCCTCACATCATAGAAAACGCTCTTGTGAATGCAACTAGATTTGCTCATCTTACCTTAGCCGTCGCATCATTGACTGCCATTGACGTCAGCTAACTTTAAATGCTTTGGAATACAGACATAAATTTATAGAAACTAAATGTACGATATGTCTGTAATGCACTGCCGAGCATTAACCCACAACACGTTCGCGAGTCAGTCTCGTACAATAAAGCTCTGTCAACAAGTCGTCTCATTGCAAACCAAATATGGTACAGTGGATTTTCGAACCAAGTCATGCCCCTGATACGTCGACCAGCCCAGGCCACGCCGAGGCGTGCCTATCCTGCAATGCCAAGGGCCTTGTCACGGGCCGTGATGCAAGCACAGACTTTAATTGCAGACTAGCAACACACCATCCATTCCCTTCAGGATGCCCTTCCCGGTTCTGGATCACGTGCCAGCAAAATCCCTGTCTCTGCTGCCCCTGAGAAATGTAATGTTGTCATGTCCTCAGCAGAGTTCAGGTCCTGGAGACGTTCAATGACGTGTTGGATCCACCTCAACAAGTTCCTGTCACAGGATGTTGTCCTGCATATTTGACTCAACTGTGTGCCGGTGCTGCAACATGCACTGGACGCTTGGTACTCTGATGCCAAATGGAACACCCTTACTCCAGACGCAGCTCTGGATGCCATCGGGAACATTGTGTTACAGTCATCGAATCAGGCAGTGTAATGGTCCAAAGTTTTTGCCCTCGCACAAGGGCACAAGGAGTCTGTGAGTGATTATTTCTCAAGGTGTGCCCAACAGACCTCCGAGTGTGATTTACAGTGTCCCAAATGTGGGGAGTGCTTGGGCGAATATATGCTGTTATGGAAAATTATGGTAGGTCTCAGTGACCCTGTGTTAAAAAGGCATGTATTTAAGGCTTGTGATATGTTTAAAAGTGTAGATGCCCTTCAGGCTTTGTGCTGTACTTTTGAAGCTGCACACCAAGACGTTGAAAGCGCCCCACGTGTCGTTATCGGTGCGAGGAAGCTGCCAGGTGCATCGAGTGATGATGCCACAGGCACTGATGACGTAGAGCCAGACTTGCGGTGTTGTACGGTAACTCAAGTGCAAAGCATTGCGGGAATTGTGGGGGATGTCATTCACCTGGTCAAGCATTGTGCCCAGCAAAAGGTATGTCGTGCCACGGGTGCCAACAATGTAGGGCACTTTCAGAAATGCTGCAGAAGTACGAAGAAAGCCCCTCTTGCCTCGAGTTTGGTGATTGTCACAGACACACACTTCTCCCACCCCCCCACAATTAAGGCTTGTGTTTCCCATGGGAGCAGATGGTTGGTGTCCACACTCGCCGTAGCCGACACAGGAGTACAAATCTGCATTGCTGGACCCACGATTCTTTCATGCCTGCACATAAAACCCCTGGAGTTGCAACCTCGAACAGGTCTGAGGGACATTGCTAATCTCCGAGTGAGATGCCTCGGATCAACGGAATGTACCATTGAAATAGGTGGGCGATGCACAAAGCAGGAGGTTTACTTCATGCTAACGGCCAAGAACTTCTATTTATCACTGAATGCTTGTATGGAGCTGGGAATAGTACCTCCTGGTTTCCCTCACCCTTCCCCTCTCATTGCATCGGCTGACATTAGTAGCGAGGTGGTCTCGCAGCCTAAATCCCCCCAGACAATTAAGCCAGCCACCATACCTATCCCACCTGTGGAGGAGAACATACCAATACTGGAGGAATGGCTATTACGTCACTTCTCATCCACAACCTTCAACACAACCAGGAAACCTTTACCTGTGATGACGGGCAAGCAGCACCACATACACTTATTGCCTGATGCCTTGCCTTATGCCTGTCACACACCAGTAGCAATCCCTAAGCATTGGGAAGAGGAGGTCAAGGCCCAGCTTGACGAAGACGTTCGGAAGGGCATGATAGAACCAGTCCCAGTAGGGGATGCAACGGAATGATGTGCAAGGATGGTTGTGGTACCCAAGAAAACAGGCCAACCTCGCCGCACAGTAGACTTCCAGTGCCTCAATGCCCACTGTCTCCATGAGACTCATCATACGTACAAGCTACAGCAGATGCCCATTGGGGTTTCAACCAAGTGGAATTGGATGAGGATAGCTGCCCACTCATAACCTTCATCACCCCATGGGGGTGGTATCGTTATCGTAGGACACCCATGGGTCACTGTTCGGCTTCCAGCGCCTACACAAAAAGGTTCGACGACGCCCTGCAAGACATCACCAGAAAGCATAAATGCATCGACGACACCTTGCTATATGATCACAGCATCGAAGAGGCATTTTGGCATTATATGAAATCCTGTCAATGTGTGCCTCTGCAGGTATTACACTCGAGCCTGAGAAGTTCAAATTCTGAAAGAGAGAGGTTACCTTCCTTTGGTACCACTTGGGATGGGAGTCATACAAGCCTGCAGACGAATGACTAAACGCCATTCGTAACTTCCACATGCCAGAGAAACCCTCCATCACTGATATTAGGTCATAGTTCGGATTCGTGAATCGGTTAGCCCCCTTCCTTGCAACGGCTCCCATCATGGAGTCTTTTAGGGACCTCCTCAGAAAACCCATGGGGAAAAACGTCTACTGGGATAGCCAGCTACGTAGCAAATTCCAGCAGGCACGGGAGGTCATCTGTCAATTAGCCAAGGACGGCTTGGCATATTATGACAAGACGCACCCTATAATCGTGACGGTTTGGAGCAAGGAAGGCATTGGTTTCATCGTCCTCCAGCAGTATTGCGCTTGTCAGTCAGCTGACAGCCCCTTTTGTTGCAAGGGCGGCTGGCATCTTGCCCTATGTGGCAGTCGACACCTCACCCCTTCTGAAGCAGGGTATGCCCCTGTAGAAGGAGAAGCCCTTGCAGTCACCTGGTGCTTGCAGATGGCCAGGTTGTTCCTACTTGGGTGCCCAAATCTCACCATCATCATGGACTTGTCAAGCTGCTGGGTGATAAGGCTCTTAAGGACGTCATCAACCAAAACTGTTCAGCCTGAAGGAGAAGACACTCCAGTTCAAGTTTCATATCAAATACCTGCCTGGAAAAAGGTTCAAGGATGCATATCAACATCCTCATTTCACTGTCAGCAACAATGTATCATAGAATAGAGACGACGAGAATTCGAGTGTATTTATGTCGCTTTATATCAAATTCACTAAGAAATCACAAAAGTAAGCCCGTGATTTTGTTTATTAGCTGAAGCCACTAAGAAAGTACCAAATGAAACGGCAGTGCCAAGTAACACTGCCGCTGACTTTCTCTCAAGGTACCCGACCATGCGAGCACCCCACTAAGCTTCTGACGTGGATTTGGAAGACAACATTCAAGTGGTAGTGGCATGTGCAACCATTGCCGCCTTGGAACCGGACATCATCGTGTTGAATGAAAACTGAGTCAGGAGCGCCACATCTAATGACCCAGTGTATCAGCTCTTGCTTGCTAGGGTCGCAGCAGGCGATTGGCCCCAACAGAAGTCACAAGAAATCTCCTGCCTTCATCCCTTCTTCGGCATTTAGGATAGGCTAGCCATCAACCAGGATCTGGTAACACTCACTAAACTTTAACATGCACTAAACCTTCACTAAACACTCACACACTAAACATTTACTAAATCCTAAACACTCACTGAATACTTACACATTGAACATTCACTAAACACCAACACTCACAAGACATTCACTAAACATTCACTGAATACTCACTAAAACCTAAGACTCACTAAACATTCATTGAATACTTACACAATACACCTCCAATAACACTAAACCCTAAACACTTGGTAAACATTTACTGAATACTTACACACTAAACATTTACTAACATTCGCAGAGCATTCACTAAAACCTTAAAGACTCACTAAACATTCATTGAATGCTTACAAAATAAACATTCAACAACATTCACTAAACCCTAAACACTCATTAAACATTCACAGAATGCTTGCACACTAAACATTCAATAAAACCCTAAAGACTCACTAAACATTCACTGATATTTAGACAACAAATATTTCACTAAATCCTAAACACTCAGTAAACATTCACTGAAACTTAAACACTAGACATACATAAACCCTGAACAATACATTCACTAAACACTTACAAACATTCACTAAACTCTTATTCCCTAAACCTTAAAAATTCGCTAAACACTCACTCATAAAACATTAACGATAAAAAAAAATTCACATTAGTAATAATTCCCTATTCAATTTGAGAGTTACCAGAGCTTTAAAAATGTCCGCAATACTTTACAGCGCCGCCCTGGTGGAACACCACCGAACTACATAGTACTGGTATAGAGATCGCAACTCCAGGTATAAACCCTTTATGATTGACATCCGCTTGTCATACCTTTGAAAATCTTAGTCCTGCCATGAAATAGAATTATAGAAAACGCTACAAGCTAGCGCTACAGAAATGAGATGAAATGTGTGGTAGACTGTCTATATATAAAAAAAAAATCATGCATGTGAAATTCTCTTTCCCCCCCAACCCCCCACAGACCCCCTTCAGGCGCCCCCCCCGCCCCTGCAATAAACTGGCAAGAAATAATTACACAGTTCTTACAAAGAATAAATTCTTTTCATTTGAAGAAAGCAAAAGACTATGACTAATGGAATTCATTCTTGCTTTCGGAGAATCTTGCGCTCATCAAATTTGAAGTTCATTACCGGCATACAAAATCCTTTTTCAGTTTCCTGTTAACTACTTCATTAGGAATCTGAAATTGACAATTATTCAGAAAAATATCTGGTATGCAACTGATAAAAAGAAAAAAAATTTTCCTCGGAAATGTATATATTACAGTGAATTCCTGAACGAAAGCCTGTAAGTAGCCTACAATACCTCGTCTGTTTTATCTATCACTTGGACACGCATTCACAGCAGTAGTATAAGTTTGTTGTTGCATTTCTATGAAAATGAAGACTATGATAGGAAGGCATCATAAGATACCTAACAAATTGGAAAAATATGTAATAGCTGAAAAGTTATGTATGAGATGATCCAAACCAGTCTGCGAGTAGCCCATCAATCACTTAGTTTTGGGGGCATTCCTATAGAGTCAGTCTCTCTCTCTCTCCTCTCTCTCTCTCTCTCTCTCTCTCTCTCTCTCTCTCTCTCTTGTTAGGAGAATATTTTAGTGCATATATATTCATAAAGATCTTGATTACTTTTATTTAAAACAAATTACTAAATTTCAGTTAACAAGAGTAGGCAGATAATTTACGCCAGTATTTTATGAATAGGTAGCATATGGGTCTATGTTTATTTTGCAATGTTAGGATACCATATGAAAAATGTTCTAGGACACAAGCACCATAACAGCAGCAATAAAAACAAGAATAACCACAACAAGAACCACAATAAAACGGATGAATATAAGATTAGGCCAATAATTACGACGTCATAAGCTTCGTAAACTGACAAAAAGACATAGGACAATATACGTCATTGTTTATGATCCAGTTATACTGTAACCTTTTGCTAAACAAAGGTATATTCTGGTGTTGTAGAGTGCAGATCAACCAAGATACATGGCTGGGGAATGATCCAGGCACCAAAATAAGGTTTCTGCACAGCGAGTTGCTGAACAGTCCTGGTGCCGCTTCCAATGGATTCTGAATTTCTACCAAAACGAAACGAGATTTTGCATCTTCAAAGAGATTGCATTCCAGGATCAGTGCTAAGGTAATAGACATGTGGAGAACGTTAAACACAGTTCTCTTTTATTATTTCATATCAAAGTCCACTCCCAGGGATACAGAATGACTTGGAGCTTATACAGTAAAGTATGCTGTGATGTTTTAATAACTAGGGGGATGTTTGGTATGAAACAACAATGTTACTTCCAGATGTAGCAAACGCTAGTCTAGGTGGGAATATCACAATTAGATTTAATATCACTACCAACATCATGAGGGTGATTATTTAAAGTATCAATGTCAGCAGTGGGGGACTGCGCTACAGTAACCAAAAATAAGGAATGTGATGCTGAGCTAATAGAGGAAAAGCCGCCTTGGAAAAATGGAAAAGAATTACACACAAAAGATAAGGTCGGTAACTGACTAATGCAATATATATTGTACTCAAAACAGAAAATGCCTTTTCATTTCTTATAGTCCAGAACATGCTAATAAATTGAAATTGATTTCAATGAACTCACTAAAGAAAATTACCGATTATATTACCGATTATATTTTCGTTTAAGTTGTATTCATCGTCATATTTGGTTATATCAGAAGATCTCAAATTATATCAAGAATACAGAAAATCTTTATTCAAAAATATATTTTACTCAAAATTGAAAACCGAGGCAGCTGTATGTAATTAATTAAGCCCTTAAAGTATATTTATTGGTTGCCGACGCACTTTTCACATTCTAAAGCTAAATCACACATCGGCGAATAAAGCCAGGGTCACACATTGGCGATTTTAAACCCCGTATGGCGTAACGGCCGAAATTTTGCTCATTACAACCGATTCGCCATAAATCAGCATAAATCGTAACCAAGTCCCCGAGTTTGACGACTTTTCGCCAGTGATGGCGACTATGCAAGGCTGCCTTGCATAGTCGCCGTCATTCCACGACTACTGTCAAAAGCTGCCATGTCATAGCACAACACGCAACAATGTCGTAATGGCCTCTCGACTTACGGCATTTGATTATGCTAATTGTAACTAGCAATGGCGAGTTACCGTATTCTGTACAACATACGCCATGTACTTGGCAAACCCAAAACGTGCGCAGTGATTCAGAATGTGTAAAGTTCGTCGGCAGCTTATAAATGTAGTTCAAGGGCTTATAGTTAATTGGCCACAGCTGCCTCGGTTTTAGATTCAAGATTTTGTGTATTCTTGATATAATTCGAGAACTTCAGATATAGCAAAATCTGACACTGAATACAACTTAAACGAAAATATATTCTGTAATTAATGATGCCGTTAACTTTTATTCACGTAATTTATACAGTTTTTTAACATGATTTTCTTTAATGAGATCATTGCAATCAAAGTCAATATATTAGCATATTTCTGAAGTATAAGAATTGAAAAGGCATTTTCTATTTTGAGTAAAATATATATCGCATTACAGATTTTCAGTAGGTATTCTTGATATAATTTGAGAACTTCAGATATATATGACACTGAATACAACTTAAAAGAAAATATATTTCGTAAGTATATAAATATTCTTTAATTTTAGGTTTTATTCAGGAAATTAAGAGAGTTTTTCACCATTTTTCTGAAGCATGAAAATGCAATTTTTATCGTTTTATTAGTACCTATATCACTGATTCCTGCCAATGAATGAAGCCTGAGGGGGAGTTTACATAATCACGAAGACGACCCCATGTGTCACTGAATCCTCACGATTTACCTCTCATGGCAGTAGGACTTTTTTTTTTTTTTAATAAAAATTAAGTTATACAAAACAAGTGGCTAACACCAAGGACTCGATATGATCATGAAGAAGATTTATGGGGGTTCTGATATATATATATATATATATATATATATATATATATATATATATATATATATATATATCACTCACTCAGATACTCGCCTCTTTCTCTCTCTCTTCTTTCTCTCTCTAGGCCGTAACTCACAATAACCAAAAAACCTCGCTCATGTCATTACAAAAACTCCCCAATTTCCATCGAATCTCAAGAGACATCGAAACAAAAATACACTTTGAGCAAATTCATCACCAATAAAAAGAGAACAAAAAAAGGAGAAAAAAGGAAACAATGAAATTATACACTCACATCTCGGAATATAACTGGATATATATATATATATATATATTATAATATATATATATATATATATATATATATATCTATATATATATATATATATATATATAATATTATATATATATATATATATATATATATATATATTGTTACGACCCCTTTGCCGTAATACAGGTTCTTTTATATTTCAATAATCACAGGGATCGTAGGCAGTAAGAAAGTACACAGGGTATGAGGAATGTGGACACACACCCAGAACAAAATTAACAATATTTAATTACAAAATACACTTAACACTAAATAAGCCTTGTGAGGAACCTTAACATTAAATACACAAAATACAAGGAGCAAATAACAGCTCACAAGGCTCCTAATACTGAAAGCTAACCCTAACAAAGTAAAGAAAGGACATAACATGCCAAAGGCTCAAATAATACTAAGGGCCCAATAATGAAAAAAACCACTAACCTATAATTATAAGATTGAAGGAAGACTAGAGAAAATAAGACTAGGAAAACCTTAAATCTCCTACCTAACAGTGTTGGTACTAAACTTAAAACTAAATTCAAATAATATTCTGAGGGACAGTAAATACCCAATACCGACAACTCAATACAACATACATATATAACAAATATAATTGATATTTAAATACGCAAATCCTCGCGTATAACGAAGTGCACAGGAGTTCACGGAAGTTGCTTCAACCTCCCAGCAGCTATACGGGGGGAGCCCACAAACTTGTCCAGGTAGACCCAGGGGTCGAGATAATTTCCGAGGGACAACACAGGATAATCACCTCTTACCTGGCAATTGCCTCCCTACGAGCCTCCTCACGAGCCCTTAGCTCTCCTGGACAAGCAGCTGAAGACGGACAGGACAGTGGTTGGCGTAACGCCTCCTACGTGGCGGGACAGCGACGACCACGTCTTCCGCCAAATCCTCCGGCGGGAATCAGGAGTATAGGCGTCGCAAGTGACGATAACCTGCGCTATCACAGCCGTGATCAAACTCCACAATGCACATACGCCGTAGATGGCTCAGCACATCTACGGAAAACCACTTCCAAGGGAGGTCCGTCGGAGTATTCCTCCAAAAAGGCGTGAGATAAATCTCCGGAAGGCTGCCAACAAAAGAGCGTACGTCCAGAAGCTTATACAGGCCCGAACTATTTTCAGCCAGCCTCCACTCACAGCACTACAGTTCCATTCCAACTCGAAAACAAAATAAAAACAATCATTAACACGATAGTTAGGTAATTCACAACAAGAGGAGGAATCACTGAGCAAAAACACTGAACGTTACGTTAACGTAAAAAAAATACAGCTGCTGAACTAAATATAAGAGAACACTTAAAACTAAGTTACAAGGCTCATTTAAGAAAATAAACAATCAATAAATTACATTAATTTGACACCTTCCTCCCCCTCAAAAAAAAAAATTCAAATAGAATACATTTTTTTTAGTACCACAATCATATTACATACTAGAAGATAACCATATAGACAACTTAATCTAAAACATCCTGCAAGGAAAAAAAAAATAGAACTTAATCTAAAATATCCTGCAAGGGAAAAACAATAAGGTGAAGCAAAACTCGGAACATAATGAAACAGACTTAAGACAAAGCCCGAATCCATACATCATTTTAAACATGATTAAAATTGACTACCTTAAATATAATTTTCAATACAAACCCCGAAGGAGAAATGAGAAGGGCGAGGTGAGAAGAGAAATAACCAGACTTACATCCTAGAAAGGGCATCAGGAATACAGTTATCAACACCCTTAACATGCTTAATACTTAAAGGAAACTCCTGCAGCTGAAGAGCCCAACACAGAATCCTCTGGTTAGAACCTTTCATTCTTTCGATGAACACCAAAGGGTTATGGTCCGTCCAAATTTCTACGGGAAAGGAAAATTAGTAACATATGGTTTGAAATGAACCAAGGTACGAATTAAAGCTAGTGCCTCCTTCTCGATGGTAGAATACCTTCTCTCAGCATCCAGCAACTTACGACTAAAGTAGGATACTGGACGCACTTCCCCATCTTCATGTCTTTGAAAAAGTACTCCACCTATACCCACATCACTGGCATCTACAGCCACAATAAACGGTTTCTGAAAGTCAGGAGACATTAGAATGGGGTTAGACATCAAGACAGTTTTCAGTTTTAAAAAAGATTCCTCACATTGAGAAGACCATACCAACTTTTGTCCCTTCTGCAATAGTTGGGTAAGGGGCTGAGCAATGTCAGAGAAGTTCCGGATGAATCGCCTATAATAACCCAACATACCTAAAATTCTCCGGACTTCCCTAACATTGCGCGGCCTTTGCAAATTTAATAGAGCCTCGAGGTTAGCTTGTTTAGGAGTAACCCGACCCAAACCAACCTCGTGACCTAGATAACACACCTTGGCTTTACCAAATTCACATTTACTCAAATTTACAACAAGACCAGCGGCTCTCAAGGCCTCAAATACCTTTTTTAATCTCACCAAATGAGTCCGCCAGTCATTGCTGTGAATAACCAAATCATCTATATAAATTTCTGTACCCTCCAGACCACATATAACTCGGTTCATCAACCGCTGGAAGGTACCACTGCATTCTTCTCCAAAGGGCATTCTTACATTCGTAAAAGCCCAAAGGGCGTAGCAAAAGCGGAAATCTCATGAGCTCGATCCGATAGGGGAACCTGCCAATACCCCTTTAAAAGATCCAATTTAGTTATAAACTTAGCAGGTCCTATCCGATTAAGACAGTCCTCGATACGAGGCAAAGGGAAAGAGTCATTCTTTGTATTAGCATTGACCTTGCGGTAGTCCACACACATGCGAAACCGCCCGTCAGGTTTCTTAACAAGTACAATAGGGGAGCTCCAAGGACTTACCGAAGGTCTAATTAAATCATGCTCCAACATATACTTTATCTCCTTCTCGACAATATCACGTTTTTCTGGATTTAATTGATAAGGACTTTGTTTGACTGGGGAAGCACTGCCCACATCAACATCGTGTTGGAGCAAGGTCGTTCTACCTGGAGAGGCCTGAAATAAGTCTGAAAAAGAAGATATTAATTTTATCATGTCATCCTTCTGAATACCCTCCAGATGCTCCAAACCCTTTTCTAAAGTTTCCAAATTTTGTATATTAACTGTAAGAGCATCTGAAGATACCTGGCAAAACAAGTCGGCTGGTTCTTCTAACGTGGGTTCTAACACTAGAGACACTGGCTCATATACTATAGCTAGGGGGTCAAGTCTACCAACTGTGTAAGATTTCAATCTATTAATGTGGAATATCCGACACTTACGTTTGGTCCCAGGAGCTTCCACTTCATAATTGACATCAGACAATTTCCGAAGTACCTTCCAAGGCCCCTTATACCTAGGTTCCAGAAAATTGTCAGAGTCTGTACTCAAAACCAAAACAAGCTCACCAGGCTCAAACGAACGTGCCTTACTCTTCTTATCATAATTTTTCCTTCATTGAGGCCTGAGACAACACCAAATTATCCTGAGCAAATTTCCAGGCAGCTGATAATCTACTTCTCAGGTCCTCAACGAACTCACCCACATTCAATACTTTCTTATGACTAACCTCTAGCAACTCATGGAAAATTTCTAGAGGACCACGTACCTTATGTCCAAAAATCAACTCAAATGGAGCTACACCTGTGGAAGAATTAGGGTGATTACGTATAGCAAAGAGAGCAAAGGGAAGACCTTTATCCCAATCCTCGCCTTGCTCATAACAGTATTTTTTTAGAATAGACTTAAGGGTTTGGTGGAACCTTTCCACTACGCCCTGACTCTCTGGGTGGTAAGGTACACTGGTAATGTGCTGAATGGCCAGTTCAGCACATTTACCTTTAAATACCTTGCTCGTGAAATTAGTGCCACAATCTGTTTGAATTTTATGAGGCAACCCATACCTGGAAAAAAATTCTATTAGCTTCTCAAACACTACTTTGGATGTAATTTTCCTCATAGGAAAAGCTTCAGGAAACCTAGACGCTCTGTCCATTATAGTCAAAAGATAAGTAAATCCCGATTTAGTTCGGGGCAAAGGCCCAACCACATCAACAACTAACTCGGCAAAAGGATCCCCAATTACAGGAATTGGATGCAAAGGGGCTTTAGGAATAGGTTTATTAGGTTTACCCATTACTTGGCATGTTTCACAACTACCTACAAATTTCTTCACTGAGGATTTCAATCCTGGCCACCAAAAATACTTTGCCAATCTACTATGGGTTTTGCAAACTCCAAAATGACCAGAAAAGGAATCCTCATGAGCTAAACTAAGGACATCATTCTGATATTTTGAAGGTACCACAATCTGTTCTACCCGAGAGGTTTGGTTCAAGCCGTGATCCACAGGACGACTAACCCTATACAACAAACCTCTAATCACACAGAACCTTGGTTTTGTTAAATCATCCGTACCTCCTAATTCATAATTGAATTCAGCCTTCTGAGCTTCAACTAAAGCTTGACACGGTCACAATCAGGATTAAATATTGTATTCATAAAACTACCACTACTACTACTACCTACAGACCCGGGTCTCTCTACCTCTACCTCTAAACTACTAAAGTTTAAATTATCCTCATTCTGTAAGGCGGCAGCAGCCTTTGCAGAAGCTCGAGTGGTAATTGCCACAGGACTTGCAGTTACGGACACTATTGGGAATAATTCATAACCTCGGGCATCCAACATATCATTTCCCAAAATGCCGTCAATACCAGGGATGGGGAGCTTTTCTACCACTGCCAATTCTGTCACCTTGTGATCCCCTGGGAAGAATGCCTCTACCTCCACCAAAGGTGCAGAAACCACTGTATCAGGGAACCCACCCAGGACCACATAATTTCCAGAATGCTCACCAACATCCTTCAAAACCTTTGACAACACCAATGATCGAGCAGACCCAGTGTCCCTTAAGAAGTTCACTCTGATAACTTTACTATCAACCACCAAACTGCCAGGCCAAATGTATTTGTCAAAAAGTCACAAAGGAGAGCTAGCAGGTGACTGGTTTATTTCACCTCCACTACCACTAAACATAACCCTTCCTTCAGTTCCTGGGGAACACTCAACTTCAGCATTAGGGGTAGTAGGGGCATTAGCAATCAAAGATATGGGGACATTGTTGTTACCTCCCCTTCCGTTCCGCTGGAGATACCTTCTCCGGGCAGGACACCGAGCTTGAAAGTGACCCTGCTCGTGGCACCAAAAACAAGTTCCCCTAGCTCTACCAACATTACTAGAACTTTGATTACTCTGGGAAAACACCCGTGTGTTCCTTCCACTCGGATTATTTCCCTGGCTAGCTTCAACCTTTGTTTTAAAGGGGTTATTGGATCTCCAATTATTATAGTTTGGCCTGGCAGGCTGGGATTTAACGACTGATGAGCTAAAACTACTACTACCTACACGGTGTGTTAACACAAACTCATCAGCTATTTGAGCAGCTTTACTTAAACTATATGCTTTTACCTCCTCTAGGTGAATTCTAAGTTCCTTACTACAAGTTTTCTTAAACTCCTCAAGTAGCATCAGCTCCCTCAAGGAGGAGAAGGAGACCACCTGGCGACTCTTTACCCAGTCGTCAAACTGCTCCTCCTTAAGACGGGCATACTCTACATACGACATAGTATCGGGCTTCATAGAATTCCTAAATTTCAGGCGATAAGCCTCAGGGACCAAGTCATACGCCTTGAGAATCAACGCCTTAACTTTATAGTAATCTCTGGCTACACTCTCTTCCAAAGCATTATATTGGCGAATGGCCTTACCTACTAACCTGCATTGAATTAATACAGTCCACATCTCAGTGGGCCAAGACAACCTAGTGGCCACCCGCTCAAAAGCCTTAAAGAACTCAGGCACGTTACCCTCATCAAACACGGGCACCAACTTTAATGCCGCACTCATGTTAAACCTATCGGAAGAAGGAACGGTGGGAGTACTGTTAAAGTCAGGGTTAGCTCGTAACCTAGCCAAGTCTAAGTTAATTCTAGCCATTTCCAACTCATGGCGCCTCGCCCTCTCATTCTCTTCGAATTGTACCTTCAATAACTCTATTCGTTTACAAATTAGGCTAAGGTTCTCATCTTCAGGATTAATCACAGACTGTACTGGCTCCGGCTCTGCTTCTACAAAGGGGTTATTCGAGACTCTAGTCTTTACCGTTAAATTAGCAGGACCAGTATAAATAACACCAGTACGAGGGTGGTCCTCAAATAGAGACAGCCCAGGATTAACACTAACCTCATCAACAAAATTCTCATCATCAGAACTTCCACTCATCATATCCCTAGCCAAATCCTCACCCTCGGCTATACCACGAGCCACCATCGCCTTAACAGACAACAACAACTGAGCCTTAGTGTCCGTGGGTCTAAAAGAAATATTCAACCAACGAGCACAACTCCTTAAATGCTCCTTACTTAAGATAGCTAGATATTTGATACAGTCAGCAGACCCCAAAAATTCGGCTGGGTCAAAAACAAAGTCTTCCATAGTGAATTACCTACAAGGGGGGAAAGTAAGGCAAGCAACAAAATCAAATCAAATATTGTAACCTATCCCAGAGTTGCTCCACAAACCCAAACTCTGTGCACACCTGCGTACGATCCTGTCACGGTCGCCAAATTGTTACGACCCCTTTGGCCGTAATACAGGTTCTTTATATTTCAATAATCACAGGGATCGTAGGCAGTAAGAAAGTACACAGGGTATGAGGAATGTGGACACAAAACACCAGAACAAAATTAACAATATTTAATTACAAAATACACTTAACACTAAATAAGCCTTGTGAGGAACCTTAACATTAAATACACAAAATACAAGGAGCAAATAACAGCTCACAAGGACTCCTAATACTGAAAGCTAACCCTAACAAAGTAAAGAAAGGACATAACATGCCAAAGGCTCAAATAATACTAAGGGCCCAATAATGAAAAAAACCACTAACCTATAATTATAAGATTGAAGGAAGACTAGAGAAAATAAAGACAGGAAAACCTTAAATCTCCTACCTAACAGTGTTGGTACTAAACTTAAAACTAAATTCAAATAATATTCTGAGGGACAGTAAATACCCAATACCGACAACTCAATACAACATACATATATATACAAATATAATTGATATTTAAATACGCAAATCCTCGCGTATAACGAAGTGCACAGGAGTTCACGGAAGTTGCTTCAACCTCCCAGCAGCTATATGGGGGAGCCCACAAATTGTCCAGGTAGACCCAGGGGTCGAGATAATTTCCGAGGGACAACACAGGATAATCACCTCTTACCTGGCAATTGCCTCCCTACGAGCCTCCTCACGAGCCCTTAGCTCTCCTGGACAAGCAGCTGAAGACGGACAGGACAGTGGTTGGCGTAACGCCTCCTACGTGGCGGGACAGCGACGACCACGTCTTCCGCCAAATCCTCCGGCGGGAATCAGGAGTATAGGCGTCGCAAGTGACGATAACCTGCGCTATCACAGCCGTGATCAAACTCCACAATGCACATACGCCGTAGATGGCTCAGCACATCTACGGAAAACCACTTCCAAGGGAGGTCCGTCGGAGTATTCCTCCAAAAAGGCGTGAGATAAATCTCCGGAAGGCTGCCAACAAAAGAGCGTACGTCCAGAAGCTTATACAGGCCCGAACTATTTTCAGCCAGCCTCCACTCACAGCACTACAGTTCCATTCCAACTCGAAAACAAAATAAAAACAATCGTTAACACGATAGTTAGGTAATTCACAAGAGGAGGAATCACTGAGCAAAAACACTGAACGTTACGTTAACGTAAAAAATCACAGCTGCTGAAACTAAATAAAATAAGAGAACACTTAAAAAAAAAAAAAATAAGTTACAAGGCTCATTTAAGAAAATAAACAATCAATAAATTACATTAATTTGACATATATTATATATATATATATATATATATATATATATATATATATATATATATATATATATATATATATATATATATATATATATATATATATATATATATTCCAGTTATATGAAGATGTGAGTGTAATTTCATTGTTTCCTTTTTCTCAAAACAAAAATACACTTTGAGCAAATTCATCACCAATAAAAAGAGAACAAAAAAAAAGGAGAAAAAAAAGGAAACAATGAAATTACACTCACATCTTCATATAACTGGAATATATGTATATATATATATATATATATATATATATATATATATATATATATATATATATATATATATATATATATATATATATATATATATATATAGATATATATATGTATATATATATATATATAT
The DNA here is from genome assembly GCF_015104395.2 of Macrobrachium nipponense. Taxonomy (NCBI): domain Eukaryota; kingdom Metazoa; phylum Arthropoda; class Malacostraca; order Decapoda; family Palaemonidae; genus Macrobrachium; species Macrobrachium nipponense. The sequence goes on from NC_061087.1 coordinate 47,499,022, forward strand.
ATATATATATATATATATATATATATATTCCGGTTATATGAAGATGTGAGTGTAATTTCATTGTTTCCTTTTTTCTCCTTTTTTTTGTTCTCTTTTTATTGGTGATGAATTTGCTCAAAGTGTATTTTTGTTTCGATGTCTCTTGAGATTCGATGGAAATTGGGGAGTTTTTGTAATGACATGAGCGAGGTTTTTTGGTTATTGTGAGTTACGGCCTAGAGAGAGAAAGAGAGAGAGAGAGAAAAAAAGGCGAGTATCTGAGTGAGTGAGAGAGAGAGAGAGAGAGAGTTGGTTGCCAGGCGCTTGAAAGTGTGAGAGAGAGAGATAGTTTGCTGAATGAAGCGCTTTTGCGCTTGTTCATTATCTCCTCCCTGGTTTTTTTTTTTATTTTTTTTTATTTTTGGTGTGACGTTGTACTGCAAACAGCTGTTTGTGGGATGATTTACTGGGTGCGGTGCATGTTTTTTTTTTTATTATCTTTTATTGGGGGATGTTTGTATTAATTTTTCTGAATTGGGTTTTGTGTGTATATAAATACATTAATGTTATTGAGGTCGGGAAATGTCATAAAGCACAAAAACTTTTGTAAAGATAGGAAAATGGCGGACACAAAGGGTACAACGACTCTGCTTCATCACGTCTCGAATGCTAGTGCATATGTAAGTCTATTTAGGGGAATTGTAGATGGAGCACTTTTGCAACCAGTGCAAATCTTTATTGAAGGTGTGAATAATTATTTAAGCGCAAAGAACATAACAGGTGGTGTAGAGGCATTTAGAGAGGCAAAAGCTTTGTTAGATTTCAATAAGGGTGATCTCTCCCATCGTTGCAGGAGTTTTCAATTTGCAAAATTTCGTACCTGGGCTGATTTGCAAACATTTTTAAAAGCAGCTTATGGCTCAAAGGAACACAGGGATATGGTGAGGGACCTCAGGGGGCTATATAAGATACGGAAAGGCATAAATAGCCTTGTAGAACATAGTTCAAAACTTTTTGAATCAGCGGCAGAATGGATAGGAAAATTGAAAACATCTAAATGAGTTACAGGAGGTAGTGTCTCACTTGACAATTTACATAAACTGATCCATTTTCCAATGCTCTTGCACGATGTACCAGATGCAATAGTGGATAGTTTTGATGAAAAGATCGAACCTACATCAGACGAAGAATTAATTTATGCCAAAATTGATAAACATATGTCTAAATGTCCCACTGTAGATAGTACATTTTTAATGGGACAGGCCCGAGAGATAGGATGCAAAGAGAGACAGAATTTTCTTCTCCCCGTTTGTGTGCAAAAGTTGAATTTAACAAAAGATCAATCGATCAAAGCCATCAGCAGTTGCGTTGCTTCAATTGTGATAAACCAGGGCACCCAAAGAAAATGTGTAGAGTTAAATATTGTGGAATGTGTAAGAGTGCGGATCACTATTGGCAATCTTGTCCGTCTCAGGTATGGAAATATGCGAGGCCTACACCTCAAAGTTCTGGGAGGTATAATGTGAGGACTTCCCAGGCTGGTCATTTCAGAGGTCAAAGGGATCGGCAAAATTTTTGGAAGGCTGATCAACAAAAAGGGTGCAGGTGATTAGTAGGTGCCATTGTGGTCTCGTGGGGGATGCCCTAGAGCCTAGGCCTATAGTTTATGCAATAGTAGAGGACATTGATATCCCAGTATTTATTGATACTGGCGCAAGTGTAAACATGATGGATCACAATTTGTATCAATCTATATTCTCCCATTGCCCTTTGAAACCCTCAACGGAGACAGTGTGTGATGTGCAAGCCCATAGGTTAAATACCCTGGGTTGTGTTCAAATACAGTTTACTCTCAGTGACAGAGTATTAATAGAACCTGCAATTATAGTTTTGGTAATATGATTAATTCACCTCAGAAACTGTATATCATGTTATGAGATGTATGTTTTTGTGTTCAGATTCCCACATTTAAAGATAACATGTGTCCAGTAGTATAACTTTTCATTTTTAAACATACATAAGGCGGAAAGAGGAAAAAGTAACATAAGACAGAAAGAGTAGAAGTTTATAAGCCCCTAGAGAAGGTTGTTTTTCACATCTTGAGATTGCTTTAGTTAAGCTAATTTTTTTTATTGTTCCAAGTGGTCCTGTAACGAAACAAGGAGACCTTGTTCATAGACATACGTGAACGCAGCCAAAGAGGCCCCTACTCGATATCCCTATAGAGATAACGTAATATGTTTTCGTCTCGGACCTGTACACTCTACTACATCCATTCACCCTGATACGCAAATTTACTCATATAAAACTATTCATTCGCCTTTGAGACATAGCGGGGTGTGTTAGAGAGTGTAGCATTGCCCTCAATTCTCTCTCTCTCTCTCTCAAATCTCTCGTGCTCGCTCATTCACGAGACTGTTTCATTAACATAATGTAACTCACATTTGTATTTGACCTGGTCACTCAGTAACTGTCTTTGAGCATAGTGTTATTAATATTATTTTTGTGAAGGCACCCACGAAAGTATTGAAGAGGTTGAAGATTGTAACAGGCCTTTTTTTTGAGGGAGAAGTTGCAACTGCATATAAACGTATTTTACAAATGTTTTGAAGTGCACTTCGAGGTTTTATTTTACAGTGTTTGGATAAAATTTTCATTTTCTATACATTTTCCTTTTGCTATGTTCTTTTGACAAGTCCATTTTATATGCTTAATGTCTGTACTGTCAATGTTTTAATTGTTTCCATATTATGCATTATGTTTTTTTTTTTTTTGCGTTGTTTTTATTTTGTTTAATTGGTTTGAATATTTTATTGTGTAACTGTTTTAATCTGACACTTGCGAATTAATTTGTATTTAATTAAATTTCATTTCAAATTTAATTATTGCTTTATAATTTAATTTAATTAATTTTCTTGATAAACTTTGATTTAACTTTGTTTAATAATTAATTCAAGAATTAATTAAACTTTTGTTTTCAAGTAATAACAATTTCCCTGAGATTGTGAATTTCACTTATAAATTTTGAATTTAGAAATAAACTTTTGTATTTAAAATTTATATGAGAATTTTATTATACCACCAGTATTATATTTTATTTTCGTTTAGGTAGAAATATAGAGTGGTAATTGTGCCGTTTCCCTCAAATGAATCAGAATCAGGGAAATACTTAGATTTGGAATTAGAGGAGTGATGCCCTTTAATCAAGATTACCTCACATCTATTTTAATGAATTTAGACTGATTGTTTTCTTGACTGTTCAGTTCTATAAGGGATCACTGTTACCTTAGAGTATTCAGTCGTTTAGTATTTGTGATGAAGGGTCCGGTGTCTGGCTGTAGTGAGGTAAGCAATAACCAAGTACTTGATCAAACTGTGCCCCAAGTACAAAGGATGTCCCAGACCCAAGAATAAAAGGGTCACTTAAGCTAACAAGTACAAATGGTAAGTGTAGTAACCAGATACTTGGCAATTTGGGTTAACAAATATTAATGGTGTCCAGCCACAGATCTTTGGCTACTTCCCCCAAGTATTAATGGCGTCCAGATCCAGATACTCTAGGCCACTTCGTCCAGGTATTAATGGCGCCCAGAGACCCGGAATATTTGGCCCTTTGTGTACCAAATATTAATGATCCCCAGAGACCAGGGAGGAAAACAAATCACATTATCACTCTAGCTTATATTGGTGGTGTTAGAAATATATTTTGTTAGAAGAGTGACCATATATTTGTTTTTGCATTTTATTGTAAGAATTATATTTGAGAAAAATGGCCCCATTCGATATTCAGGAATTTTTAGCAGCCCCTTCCATCCAAGTGTTATCTGAAACTACTCTGACTAAGGCACAGTGGAGTGCTCTAGCAGTAGCATGTGGTGGTCATGTGGTTAGTAGCATGATAAAAGCAGAAATCAAATGCATTGCCATGCAAGCATTGATAAGACTCTGGTAGAATAACTGATGATGATGAGTTAGAACTGGCTCAAGAGTTGTTGAATGTAGCACAGGCTGATCTTATAAATAAGCAGGTAGAAAAGAAAGAGAAAAGTGACGCAGAGTTAGAACTCAGATGCATAGAAGCAGAAGAAAGTTTGATTAAGCTGAAAATGCAGGCTGAAAGAGAGAGAATGCAAGCTGAAAAAGACAGAGTAGACAGGGGAAAAACAAGAAAGAAGAGAAAGAGAAGAAGAAAAAGCAGCAGAAGATGAAAGGCAAAGGATAAAAGAGGAAAGAGAAAGTGCAAGACATGAAAGGGCTATGGAATTGATAAGAGCTAGATCTACATTACCTGCAACACCGTCTAACCCTAACCATGGCAATCAAGACCCTGCATTTGATGTAGTAAGAGTGCAGAAGTTAATCCCTAAGTTTACTGAAGAGGCTTCAGATGAGTTCTTTAATCACTTTGAGAAAGTGGCTTCATGCATGGGATGGCCAGAAGATAAACGGTCAGTTCTGCTACAAAGTGTCTTGATTGGTAAAGGGAGAAGTCCTTATTTAGCCTTAACAGCTGATCAGTGTAAAGATTACAAGGTGCTCAAACATAATGTGCTACAAGTATACCAGGTAGCCCAGAGTACTGCAATGAAAGATTCAGAAATTTAAGAAAGGATGAAAAAGTAACTTTCTTGGATTACGCTTATAAGAGCCTATTTGAGAGAGAGGGAGGTTAAAAACTTAACAAAGCTGCTACACTGAGTGAAGACTACAATATAATTAGCCTAATGTTGTCTGCTTCAAGTGTGGAAGAGCAGGACACTTTAGCGTTTAGCAACAGGTGGAAATGTAACTTCAAGCAGTGAGTGGCTGAGCAGTTTGGAGGCCTTTAAGCCATATATTTATGAGGGTACACTGGCAACTCAAGAAGAGAGTATGCAGGTACCAGTCAAGATTTTATGTGATACAGGGAGCAACCATAGTGTGGTGTTACGTGGTGCTCAGGCAATGTTGGAGAAGAATCTCACTGGAGATTCAGTTATTTTGAAGGGTATAGGAGGAGAGGAAGTAACTCCTATATGCCGCTTTCACCTGTCCTGTGAATTGGCGACATGGAGTGTTGAGTTTGCTGTGAAGGACTCACTGGCTGTGGAAGGTGTATACATGATCTGTTGGGAAATGAAGTTGGTGGTGTTCCATTTGTTCCTTGTCCTGTAGTGACAGACAAACTGTTGAGGATTAGTCCTACAGTAGAGTTGGAAAAGAATAACCCCCACCTGTTCCCTAGTTGTGTAACCACCAGGAGTATGAGGAGGATTACGACTGTTGGTGAAGAAACTGAGAATTTGCACGGCCAAGATGGTTCAAGTGTAGGATCTTTGAACTTAGAACAATTGTTCCAGGGGAGTGATGCCTCCCGTGGAGCTGACCGAGAAGGGATTTCCTAAGAAAATGAAGAATCTGTTGTTCCTGATGAGACTCCGAGTAATCAGAGTGTTCCTGAAGATAGTATGAAACTACAGTAGCTGAGGTAGCAGATATTGATAGTTCAACCCTTGAAGTTGGACAGGTGACAAGAGAAAAGCTAATGGTCTTGCAGGAAGAGGGATGCATCGTTAGCTGATTTGTTCTTCAGAGTTGTTGATCAGGAAGAAATGCAACAAACTCCTACCTGTTGTTATCTGAAGGAAGGTTTGCTGATGAGGAAGTATAGACCTTCAGATATATCCGGAAATGCTGAATGGGGGCGAATATCATCAGATTTTGATTCCATGTCCATTGAGGAAGCAAGTGGTAGCAGCAGCTCATGAATCTGAACATATGGGAATCAGAAAGACTGTGGAGAAGATCATGAGATATTTTTTCTGGCCCGGACTTCATAAAGATGTTAGCAGGTTCTGTCGAGAGTGTCATACCTGCCAGATAGCTGGAAAACCTAATGAAACCATTTAGAAAGCCCCCCCTACAACCTATAGAAGTTAGAGGAGAACCCTTTAACAAGGTGATTATAGATATGGTTGGACCTCTTCCGAAGATGAAGAAAGGAAATGAATATCTGTTGACATTAATGTGTCCTGTTACCAGATATCCTGAGGCGATCCCTGTTAGAAACTTATCTACCAAGATAGTTGCTGAGAAACTAGTGGAGTTTTTCTCAAAGTTTGGGATACCAGAAATTGTACAAAGTGATAGAGGAACAAACTTTACTTCCAAGTTATTCCAGGATGTGATGAACTTATTAGGGGTGAAACAACAATTATCAACTGCTTATCATCCGGAAACTCAAGGAGCCCTGGAAAGGTTCCACCAGACATTGAAGAGTATGCTGACAAAGTATTGTTCTGAGTCAGGAAGAGAATGGGATGTTGGTTTACCCTTAATGTTATTTGAAGTTAGGAATGCTTATCAAGAAAGCATGGGATGTTCACCTAATGAAATGATTTTTGGAAGAGAAATGAGAGGACCTTTGAAGATTCTTGCAGAAAATTGGGTAGAAAATCAAGAGGAAATCCAAGGAGAGTATGAAAAGAACTTAAGGAAAATGTTGGAAGAGATTAGAAAATTCTCTTTAGAAAATCTGAAAATGAGTCAAGAGGAACTATGGTAGGAAGACTAAGCTAAGAAGTTTTAGTATTGGTCAACAAGTGCTAGTGTTTCTGCCAGTCAAGAAATTTCCCCTTACAAATAAATTTCAAGGTCCCTACAGGATAATTGAGAAATTAAGTGATAGAACTTATGTGACTGAAACACCAGAAAGAAGAAAACTACAAAGGAAGATACATGTGAACCTCTTGAAACCCTACTTCTCAGAAACTAGAATTGAAACTGTGTCAATAATACAGACAACTTCATCTACAGAAGACGATGGCGGCTATGAATTGGGAGCTGAAAGCAAGATGAATAATTCTTCAATTTTGGAAAATTTGGAGGATAAACTGAAACATCCTAATGTTGAACAAGGTGAGGCATCGAGTAAAGTGATTTGAAGCTTCACAGAGATTTTTGCAGACGTACCCAGACGTACTAATCTGACTAAACATGAAATCAAGATCCAAGAAGATGGAAAATCATTCAAGCAAAGAGCTTATTGCTTATCACCTTATCATCGAGATGTTCTGAAGAAAGAAGTTGAGTATTTGCTGCAACATGGATTAGCAGAACCCAGTTCAAGTCACTTCAGTTCTCCATGTGTGTTAGTCAAGAAACCTGATGACTCCTTTAGGATGTGTACTGATTATAGGAACTGAATTACATTAGTATGGGTGACATTTATCCCTTGCCTCTTATAGATCAGTTACTTGATAATATTGGGCAAGCCAAGTTTGTTTCCAAGATAGACTTATTGAAGGGATATTATCAGATACCCATAGATGAAAATGTGAAGTTGCTGTCAGCTTTTATTACCCCTATTGGATTGTATCAGTATACTGTATTGCCATTTGGTCTGATGAATGCACCAGCCACAGTTCAACGAGTGATGGATCAACTGCTAGGATCTATAGGAGTAGGGGTATACCTTAATGACATAGTCATTTACTCTATAACATGGGAAGAACATCTGCAGGTCCTGAAGAAAGTTTTCAAGAAACTGCAAGAGGCAGGACTAACAGTCAACCTAGAGAAGAGTGAGTTTGGGAAGGCGACTGTTCAGTACCTTGGGTTTGAAGTTGGGAAAAGCATCAGAAAAACTATGCAACTATTGAAAAGGAAACTCTAGCCTTAATCACAGCATTGAAAAAGTTTGAAGTGTATGTGAACAGACCTAGGAATGAAGAAGTTTTAGTGTTGTCTGATCACAATCCCCTGTCATTTATACAGCGGATGAAAAACCATAATCAAAGACTAACCAGGTGGTCTTTGTGCTTGCAACAGTATAATATAAAGGTTGAGCACATATCTGGTAAGAACAATGTAGTTGCCGATTATTTATCCCGTTGTGAATCTCTGGATTCAACCCCAGAATAACTAATCTACTGGAGGGAGGAATCTTATAATGTAAGTTTTGTAATGCAATTATAATTTTGGTGATATGATTAATTCAATCTGCGGACAATTTTTTGAAAACCCATTATTCGAAAGGCAATTGTTTGAAAAGTTTTTTTTAGAAAACCAAATATTCGAAAACAATAGTCCGAATGTGTAATTATTCAAATTTACAATTGATCAAAATACAAAATATTCGAATAAGCAGTTTTTCTAAATGAATATTGTTCGAATCTATAACATACTTTATCTAACCATATAGGATAATAGGATTAATGTTAATAAATATATAATTTACTTTAAATTTATTAGTTTTCTTAACATATCTTTGCACAATTTATCTTCAATATAATCTATTACCGGAAGTAATTCAGGTAAAGATAACTCCTCTTCTACTAAATTTTCAAAAGTCTAATTGACTCTTTCTTCTGGGATAAATGCCAGTGCTAATAGCATTCGAATTTTGACTTCAAACTCTCTTCTTTCTGACCTGAGTCAAAAATAAGAAAATCTTCATTCTTGAAAGCCTTCATATACTACTACACCACTTGGAATATCCTTCCTATGGTAGGGTGTAGACAGTCCACGATTTTCTTCTGAGCAAACCCTTTTAATTGAGCGCTTAATACTGTTGACAGTAGGCAGTCCCTGAGCTCCAGATGCGCTAAGATCCGAAGATGCAATCCCAATTATATAATGAGGGGAGTCACATGTACCTTTTGATCGTCTTTCACTTTCTCAACAAATCTCCACACTTCTACGCCACTTGGATCACCTGCATGATTATGTTCTTTGGAAATGGTAACATCTTTTTTTACTGTTATATATAGCACGATATTTACAGTCATTTGAGAGAGAGAGAGAGAAAGCCGTCGGGCTTCTTTCAACAAGTCGACGTTACTCATGGATTCAAACAATATTTATTTCGAAAAACTACTTATTCAAATATTTTGTATTTCGATCAATTGTAAATTCGAACAATTACACATTCGAACTATTGTTTTCGAATATTTGATTTTCGATAAAAACTTTTTGAACAATTGCCTTTCAAATAATGGTTTTTCGAAAAATTGTCCGCACACGGATTAATTCACCTCAGAAACTGTGTATCATGTTATGAAATGTATGTTTTTGTGTTCAGATTCCCACATTTAAAGATAACATGTGTTAAATAGTATAACTTTTCATTTTTAAACATACATAAGGCGGAGAGAGGAAAAAATAACGTAAGACAGAGAGAAAGAGTAGAAGTTTATAAGCCCCTAGAGAAGGTTGTTTTTCACATCTTGAGAAGGCCTTAGTTAAGCTAATTTTTTTCATCGTTCCAAGTGATCCTGTAACGAAACAAGGAGGCCTTGCTCATAGACATACACGAATGCAGCCAAAGAAGCCCCTACTCAATATCCCTATAGAGATGACGTAATATGTTTTCGTCTTAGACCTGTACACTCAACTACATCCATTCCCCCTGATACACATATTTACGCATATAAAACTATTCATTCTCTCTCTCTCAAATTTCTCGCGCTTGCTCATTCACGAGACTGTTTCATTAACGTAATGTAACTCACATTTGTATTTGACCTGGTCACTCAGGAACTGCCTTAATGTATGTGTTGTTTGTGGAATCTGAGCATAGTGTTATTAATATTATTTTTGTGAAGGCACACACGAACGCATTGAAGAGGCTGAAGATTGTAACAGGCCTTTTTTTGAGGGAGAAGTTACAACTGCACATAAACGTATTTTACAAATGTTTTGAAGTGCACTTCGAGGTTTTATTTTACAGTGTTTGAATAAAATTATTATTTTCTATACATTTTCCTTTTGCTTTGTTCTTTTGACAAGTCCATTTTATATGCTTAATGTTTGTACTGTCAATTCTTAAATTGTTTTCATATTATGTATTATGTCTTTTTTGCATTGTCTTTATTTTGTTTAATTGGCTTGAATGATATTTTATTGTGTAACTGTTTTAATCTAACACTTGTGAATTAATTTTTATTTAATTAAATTTCATTTCAAATTTAGTTATTGCTTTATAATTTAATTTAATTAATTTTTCTTGATAAACTTTGATTTAACTTTGTTTAATAATTAATTCAAGAATTAATTAAACTTTTGTTTTCAAGTAATAACAATTTCCCTGAGATTGTGAATTTCACTTATAAATTTTGAATTTAGAAATAAACTTTTGTATTTAAAATTTATATGAGAATTTTATTATACCACCAGTATTATATTTTATTTTCGTTTAGGTAGAAATATAGAGTGGTAATTGTGCTGTTTCCCTCAAATGAATCAGAATCAGGGAAATACTTAGATTTGGAATTAGAGGAGTGATGCCCTTTAATCAAGATTACCTCACATCTATTTTAATGAATTTAGACTGATTGTTTTCTTGACTGTTCAGTTCTATAAGGGATCACTGTTACCTTTAGAGTATTCAGTCGTTTAGTATTTGTGATGAAGGGTCGGGTGTCTGGCTGTAGTGAGGTAAGCAATAACCAAGTACTTGATAAACTGGGCCCCAAGTACAAAGGGTGTCCCAGACCCAAGAATAAAAGGGTCACTTAAGCTAACAAGTACAAATGGTAAGTATAGTAACCAGATACTTGGCAATTTAGGTTAATAAATATTAATGGTGTCCAGCCACAGATCTTTGGCTACTTCCCCCAAGTATTAATGGTATCCAGATCCAGATACTCTAGGCCGCTTCGTCACATATATATATATATATATATATATATATATATATATATATATATATATATTTGTGTGTGTATGTATGTATTTATGTATATGGTGGCACCCATGTTCACGACTCGGTAAATGTAGCCACATTGTGACACGTGAGTTTCCAGCTATAAAAAAAAAAAAGTTCAAGGGCAGAATTTAGTCGACAAAACTGCCTTTATTTTTATGTTTTGATTAATATACTTGTTCTATAAACTTCTCATATATTCAGTCACCAAAATACAACCTTAAATTATATATATATTTATAAGGTGAGACTTTATTCAGGACTAACGGATACAAAGGGTTTGCAATGTGGACCCTATAGACAAAAGAAAAACAAATGCATGTCGCATTTACCAACTGTTGCAAACTCACAACATACTCCCTTAACCGAGACATTCATGTTGCCCAATTCCCATTTCCCTTACACATTTGACATGACTTTGTGCACTTAGGCCCTTAGTCAGTACATCAGCCAACATATTCTTGGAAGACATATGGCACAGGTACACTTCCTCAAGTCTACACAACTCTCTTATACATACTGATACCTCACATCAATATGTTTGGTTCTGACATGAAGCCCTTCATGCTCAGTCAGCTTCAGTGCACTCATATCATTATACAGCAAAACACTTCCAGATCTACTACATAACTCAAAAAGAAAACCTCTCAAAAACACAGCCTCTTTACATGCATGGGCAATGCTCATGTACTCTGCTTCAGTACTCAATAATGCTGTCACTTCCTGCTTTCTAATCTCCCAACTAATAGGACCATTAGAGCATTTAAAAACATATCCTAATACAGATTTTCTCCCTTCCAATTCATTTGCAAAAGATGCATCACAAAAACCTGTCACGTCATTTTCAGACTTTGAATAATTAATTCCAAACTCCGTAGTTCCTTTCAGATATCTGAAAATTCTCAAAACAGCATGCCAGTGCTCCTTACCATAACTATAATTGAATTGACTCAAATAATTCACGGAGTAAGCAATATCTGGTCTAGTACATAATGACAAGTACAACATTCAACCAATCGCTTGGTGATACGGCACATAATGGGACAGTCTTTACTTTTACGTAACAATAGACCACTTTCAATGAGAGTCTTAGCACTAACACAATTTAGCATTTCAAATTTGGATAACAATTTTTCACAATATGCTCTTTGGTCCAACTTGACACTTACCTCAGTCCTCGTTACTCTCATCCTAAGACATTCAGAAACTTCTCCCAAATCTTTGGTAGGAAAAGTACTACACATACAGTCTTCAATTTTTCAACATGGCACATATCATTAAAAAAAATATGGAAAAATCGTCAACATAAACTGCAACAATGACAAGTTTGGCCCCTTTCTTCCACACATAGACCCATGGTTTGTACATAAACTGTTTGGAAGCAGCTCCAACAAGAATATGTACTTTCTCGTACCAACTTCTACTTGCTTGTTTGAACCCTTATACTGCCCTTTTCAGTTCGCACACTTTACCATTATCCTTTACAAAACCTTAAGGTTGGCACATATTTCCTCCTTTCAGTCACCATTTAAAAAGGCTGTAGAAATGTCAACATGGTGAAGTGGCAGATGAAGTTTAATAGACAGAGAAAAGAAAAGTCTCAGCGTACTGTATCTAACATCTGGGGCATAGGTATCTAAACAATCAATACCATATTTTTATGAGCATCCCACAGTTACCAGTCTAGCTTTGAACTTAGCAACATCCCCATCAAAATTCCGCTTAATCTTAAAAAACCCATTTACATTTTACAACATTTTTACCAACAGGCTTCTTAACAAGATCAAACACATTATTTTCTATGTAAGACTGAATCTCTTCCTTCATAGCATTTTCCCAGTGAATACTGTCTTTGCCTTCCAGGGCCTGACTTACAGTATTTGGTCAAAGTGATCTTCAAACACAACATCACAATACAAAAATGCAGTATACATCTCAAAATCAGGAAACTCTTTCCTTTTTCTGTCTCTCAGTTGATACCTCCTATCTTGCACATTTTCTTTGATTTCCCCACTTCTTTTACTTACATTTTTCCCCTTCAAAGTGACCATGTTCAGTATCACAGAACTCAATTTCTTCCTCGTAACAGGAACTTTCTCTACACTCTACATCATTTCCCTCGACCAAATCAGCCACTGGGGAATAAACAACAGTATTTACATCTGTCACACCCTCAGAGCATGCAGTAAACTTACCTTCATCAAACTTAACACTATGCTCAACAGAAATACCCTATGGTTTATCAGGATTAAATAAGTGATACCCTTTGCTCTCTCTGCCATACCCAACAAAGACCAAACACTTGCTTCTTGCATCCAATTTGTCACCTCTAACTTGCTTAAGTACATGCACATATGCATAACAACTGAAAACTCTCAAATTAGAATATTTCACAGGCAGTCCAGTGAATCTCTCTTCAGGAATACAAGTATTAGCACCTGTATGGGGTACTTTGTTCTGAACATACACAGCAGTATTGACAGCTTCTCCCCACAATTTCTTTGAACACTGAGCGTTAAACATCATACTTCTAGCTACTTCAAATGTTGACTTATTTTGCCTTTCGGCAACACCATTCGTCTCAGGGGTATACCTTACAGATCTCTATTGAACAATTCCCTTACTCAAAAAAAAGAATGCAAACCATTATTAATAAATTCACCTCCATTATCAGATCTGAAAACCTTAAGTACTTTTCCTTTCTGAGTTGCACATTGAGCAACGTATTCCATAATTCTGTCCTTGGTTTGTTTCTTATTAACTAAAAAATAGGCACTGACAAATTTAGAATAATCATCAATAATTGTGAGTACATACCTGGCTCCCTCAAAACTCTCAGGAAGTGGTCCACACAGATCTGCATGTACGAGATCTAAGACCTCCGAAACTTTGGGTGAGATTGAATGTGGAAAACTTTGCCTTGATTGTTTACCTAAAGCGCAAGCAACCCACATGTCACCGTTTACATTTGTAAATTTCACATTATCTGAATGAGAACACAAAAACTTTGATGCCACAGATCATAATCCTGAACATTACTTACAAAACCTGACTTGGTGTCTGGTTTTCCATCAAGAAGATACAAACCATTCTCTCGGCTTCCAGTACCCAAAATTGAACCACTGACAACACAGTCATCAGCATCAACAAACTGACAACCTTTCGATGTAAACAGGACATTGATACCGTGATCAGTAATTGACTCACAGACAACAAAGTAGTAGTACTCAAAACAGGAACATAAACAAATCTGGCATTTTATCAATTGAATTATTTGATGACAACTGTATGTCACCTGTACCAGCAACTCTTAATATTCCATTATCACCAACAACAACACCCTCATCAAATTCACAATCTTTGTAATTCAAAAGAAATTTCTTGTCCGGTGACATATGCCCTGTTGTGAATTTGCAACACTTGGTATTGCTGTAATCTGCGACATGCATTTGTTTTTCTTTTGTCTACGGGGTCCGCATTGCAAACCCCTTTTTTATCTGTTAGTCCTGAATAAAGCCTCACCTTAGGAAGATGTGTTTCATCATTCTGCCTCAATCCTTAAAAACCTGATATTCAATTGGTCAATTAGCCCCTTATTATCACAGGTTATGGGCCCAGGAGATAATTGAGAAGAACAGATACTGATTTCGACAAGAGATTGAAGGTACTAGACTCTGTCATTCAAGATGGGTGAACCAGGCTTGGGTCCATGCGGCTTCAGGATCACGAAGTTGAAAGGGCGAGAAGACTACAAGAATTGGTGTTTCTCCGTGACTAACTATTTAAGAAGACATGGATTGTGGTCAGCTGTGCAAGGAACTGATACGGCAGATGGGAAGGAGTGCTGCAAAGAACGAGCTCTTGCCGACATATGCCTCATGGTAGACCCTCACAATTATCAGTATGTGAACAGTGCAGCCACAGCTATAGAGGCATGGGAAGCTCTGAAGAAGAAGTATGAAACCAAAGGCAATTGGCAGTACGTATATCTGGTTCGAGCCATGAGCCAAGCAAGATTTCAGGACTTCAGTGATATGGAGGGTTATATTGCACACATCACGTCTCTGGGGCAAGAAATGAAAAGTCTGGGAGAAGAAGTTAAGGACAAGTATCTGACAGCCATGATATTCCAAGGATTGCCTAGTGAGTATGACAGTTTGGTCATGACTGTGTGTTGGGGTAAAGGATATGGTTTTGGATACTGTCAGCACCAAACTACTGGACGATAGTCAGCATTGAGATGTCACTGGTAATGATAACAAGCAGCAGAAGGATACATCTAATATATGTTGCTGGCGCTGCCATGAAAAGAGGCATCCCATCAAGGACTGTCCTAAGCCGAAGGACTATGAGGCACCTGCTAGTGAGAAGAAGTATGACAAGAAAAGTGATGATGGTGGTAAGAAGTTTACTCCAAATAAAACTTTTCTGTGTGCTTTGTCTGTATGACTGATTGATAGTACAGTAGTGATAGATTCTGGCGCTGAAGGGCATATGTCACCGGACAAAAAATTTCTTGTGAATTACAAAGACTGTGAATTTGATCAGGGTATTGTTGTTGGTGATACTGGAAGATTAAGAGTTCCAGGTACAGGTGACATAAAGTTGTCATCAAATAATTCAATTGATAAAATGTCAGATGTCCTTATGTTCCTGGTTTGAGTACTATTTTGTTGTCTGTGAGTCAATTACTGATCGTGGTATTAATGTCCTGCTTACATCGAAAGGTTGTCAATTTGTTGATGCTGATGATTATGTTGTCAATGGTTCAGTTTTGAGTACTGGAAGCCGAGAGAATGGTTTGTATCTTCTTGATGGAAAACCAGACACCAAGTAAGGTTTTGTAAGTAATGTTCAGGATTATGATCTGTGGCATCAAAGATTAGGGCATGTTGGTAAACAAAAATAGAAGTTTTTGTGTTCTCATTCAGATGATGTGAAATTTACAAATGTAAATGACATGTGTGTTGCTTGTGCTTTAGGTAAACAATCAAGGCAAAGTTTTCCACATTCAGTCTCACCTAAAGTTTCGAAGGTCTTAGATCTCATACATGCAGATCTGTGTGGACCACTCCCTGAGTTTTGGTGGAGCCAGGTATGTACTCACAATTGTTGATTATTATTCTGAATTTGTCATTGTCTATTTTTTAGTGAATAAGAAACAAACCAAGGACAGAATTATGGAATATGCTGCTCAATGTGCAACTCAGAAAGGAAAAGTACTGAAGATTTTCAGATCTGATGATGGAGGTGAATTTATTAATAATGGTTTGCATTCTTTTTTTAAGAGTAAGGGAATTGTACAATAGAGATCTGTAAGGTATACCCCTGAGACGAATGGTGTTGCCGAAAGGCAAAGTATGTCAACATTTGAAGCAGCTAGAAGTATGATGTTTAACGCTCAGTGTTCTAAGAAATTGTGGGGAGAAGCTGTCAATACTGCTGTGTATGTTCAGAACAAAGTACCCCATACAGGTGCTAATACTTGTATTCCTGAAGAGAGATTCACTGGACTGCCTGTGAAATATTCTAATTTGAGAGTTTTCAGTTGTTATGCATATGTGCATGTACTTAAGCAAGTTAGAGGTGACAAATTGGATGCAAGAAGCAAGTGTTTGGTCTTTGTTGGGTATGGCAGAGAGAGCAAAGGGTATCACTTATTTAATCCTGATAAACCATAGGGTATTTCTGTTGAGCATAGTGTTAAGTTTGATGAAGGTAAGTTTACTGCATGCTCTGAGGGTGTGACAGATGTAAATACTGTTGTTTATTCCCCAGTGGCTGATTTGGTCGAGGGAAATGATGTAGAGTGTAGAGAAAGTTCCTGTTACGAGGAAGAAATTGAGTTCTGTGATACTGAACATGGTCACTTTGAAGGGGAAAAATGTAAGTAAAAGAAGTGGGGAAATCAAAGAAAATGTGCAAGATAGGAGGTATCAACTGAGAGACAGAAAAAGGAAAGAGTTTCCTGATTTTGAGATGTATACTGCATTTTTGTATTGTGATGTTGTGTTTGAAGATCACTTTGACCAAATACTGTAAGTCAGGCCCTGGAAGGCAAAGACAGTATTCACTGGGAAAATGCTATGAAGGAAGAGATTCAGTCTTACATAGAAAATAATGTGTTTGATCTTGTTAAGAAGCCTGTTGGTAAAAATGTTGTAAAATGTAAATGGGTTTTTTAAGATTAAGCGGAATTTTGATGGGGATGTTGCTAAGTTCAAAGCTAGACTGGTAACTGTGGGATGCTCATAAAAATATGGTATTGATTGTTTAGATACCTATGCCCCAGATGTTAGATACAGTACGCTGAGACTTTTCTTTTCTCTGTCTATTAAACTTCATCTGCCACTTCACCATGTTGACATTTCTACAGCCTTTTTAAATGGTGACTGAAAGGAGGAAATATGTGCCAACCTTAAGGTTTTGTAAAGGATAATGGTAAAGTGTGCGAACTGAAAAGGGCAGTATAAGGGTTCAAACAAGCAAGTAGAAGTTGGTACGAGAAAGTACATATTCTTGTTGGAGCTGCTTCAAACAGTTTATGTACAAACCATGGGTCTATGTGTGGAAGAAAGGGGCCAAACTTGTCATTGTTGCAGTTTATGTTGACGATTTTTCCATATTTTTTTTTTTAATGATATGTGCCATGTTGAAAAATTGAAGACTGTATGTGTAGTAATTTTCCTACCAAAGATTTGGGAGAAGTTTCTGAATGTCTTAGGATGAGAGTAACGAGGACTGAGGTAAGTGTCAAGTTGGACCAAAGAGCATATTGTGAAAAATTGTTATCCAAATTTGAAATGCTAAATTGTGTTAGTGCTAAGACTCTCATTGAAAGTGGTCTATTGTTACGTAAAAGTAAAGACTGTCCCATTATGTGCCGTATCACCAAGCGATTGGTTGAATGTTGTACTTGTCATTATGTACTAGACCAGATATTGCTTACTCCGTGAATTATTTGAGTCAATTCAATTATAGTTATGGTAAGGAGCACTGGCATGCTGTTTTGAGAATTTTCAGATATCTGAAAGGAACTACGGAGTTTGGAATTAATTATTCAAAGTCTGAAAATGACGTGACAGGTTTTTGTGATGCATCTTTTGCAAATGAATTGGAAGGGAGAAAATCTGTATTAGGATATGTTTTTAAATGCTCTAATGGTCCTATTAGTTGGGAGATTAGAAAGCAGGAAGTGACAGCATTATTGAGTACTGAAGCAGAGTACATGAGCATTGCCCATGCATGTAAAGAGGCTGTGTTTTTGAGAGGTTTTCTTTTTGAGTTATGTAGTAGATCTGGAAGTGTTTTGCTGTATAATGATATGAGTGCACTGAAGCTGACTGAGCATGAAGGGCTTCATGTCAGAACCAAACATATTGATGTGAGGTATCATTATGTATAAAAGAGTTGTGTAGACTTGAGAAAGTGTACCTGTGCCATATGTCATCCAAGGATGTGTTGGCTGATGTACTGACTAAGGGCCTAAGTGCACAAAGTCATGTCAAATGTGTAAGTGTGTTGTGAGTTTACAACAGTTGGTATTGCTGTAATCTGCAACATGCATTTGTTTTTCTTTTGTGTACGGGTCCACATTGCAAACCTCTTTTGTATCCGTTAGTCCCTGAATAAAGCCTCACCCTAGGAAGATGCATTTCATCGTTCCACCTCAGTTCTTGAAAACCTGATATATAATTGGTCAATTAGCTCCATATTATCACATGCCCTTCAGCATCAGAATTCATCACTATTGTATTATCAGTCAGTCGTGCAGACAACCACACAGAAAAGTGTTTTCTTTTTTTTTGAGTAAACTTCTTACCACCATCATCACTTTTCTTGTCATGCCTCTTCGGAATAGGACACTCCTTGATGGGATGCCCTTTTTCATGGCAGCGCCAACAACATCCATCTGCCACTTGTTATCGTTATCCTTCTTGCCAGGAAACTTCTTGTTGGTAAAGAAAGTAGCACGATCACCAGACTCTGCACCAGTGACATCTCAACGCTGACTATCGTCCAGTAGTTTGGTGCTGACAGTATCCAAAACCATATCCTTTACCCCAACACACAGAGTCATGACCAAACTGTTATACTCACTAGGCAATCCTTGGAATATCGTGGCTGTCAGATACTTGTCCTTAACTTCTTCTCCCAGACTTCATTTCTTGCCCCAGAGACGTGATGTGTGCAGTATAACCCTCTATATCACTGAAGTCCTGAAATCTTGCTTGGCTCATGGTTCTAACCAGATATATGTACCCCAATAGCCTTTGGTTTCAAACTTCTTCTTCAGAGCTTCCCATGCATCTTTAGCTGTTGCTGCACTGTTCACATACTGATAATTGTGATGGTCTACCATGAGGCATATGTCGGCAAGAGCTCGTTCTTTGCAGCACTCCTTCCCATCTGCCGTATCAGTTCCTTGCACAGCTGACCACAATCCATGTCTTCTTAAATAGTTAGTCATGGAAAAACACCAATTCTTGCAGTCTTCTCACCCTTTCAACTTCGTGATCCCGAAGCTGCATGGACCCAAGCCTGGTTCACCCATCGGCCATCTTGAATGACCGAGTCTAGTACCTTCAATCTCTTGTCGAAATTAGTATCTGTTCTTCTCAATTAGCTCCTGGACCCATAACCTGTGATAATATGGGGTTAATTGACCAATTAAATATCAGGTTTTCAAGGATTGAGGTGGAACGAGGAAACATCTTCCTGAGGTGAGGCTTTATTCTGGACGAACAGATACAAAGGGATTTGCAATGTGGACCCCGTAGACAAAAGAAAAACAAATGCATGTTGCAGATTACAGCAATACCAACTGTTGCAAACTCACAACAGAGTTCCACACGCCAATTCTCTCATCAAATTGTTGTAGTGACCTTTCTCCTCTCTTCTTTTTAAGTAGGGCCACATCCAGCATCTCATGCTTTGTTTCTTTTGCTTCTTGCACTTTCGTTCCTGTCGTATTTTCATTATTCTTAACATCAAGATGGCATAGTAATGATCCACCATGGCCAGTGCAAGTTCAGGGTCATCATTTAAAGTGACCAATATCATGTCCAGATATTGCTGAGTCTTGACAACTTCCTGTTCGTCCACCTTGTGCCTCTGTCAACAGTGCCTGGAATGGGAATGAGTGCCAACTCTCATCAACCAACTTTTATATACATTGCAACACGTTCACGATACAGTTTACGTACCTCACCTATGTCTGATTCTGTTTTACGTGTGTCATAATCGACTTACATCTGAGAAAATTGCATTTACATCAGTCCCCCGTCCCCCCAAAAAAAATGTTACAAGTGGTTGTGGCCTAGATCATCAGCGACATACGTGTGCGTCTATGTACGTCGCAAATCTCATCTCGACTTGCGTAAATTCTATCGTAATAATACATTGCGAGCGTCGTAATGTTATTGTAATCACCTGATTTTTTCCCAAGCTCGCGACAGTCGAGTCGTAAGCCATTACGACGGTCGTGAGCTTTATTCGCCAAAGTATGATCCAGCCTATAGCCTTATAACAAATAACAAAGCTGGACTCAGTAACAAAGATTAATGAATAGGATATTTAAATAAATTCAAATTAATAAAGCCAATAAAAAGTCAACAAAACTATCCAGTACAAACCAACTGGCAAAAAATGCCATATTGCAGCAATTAATGAGCCTGTTTGTATTATTTATTATTACAAAGAAAAAGCAAAACACATGAATAAACAGATGAGAGGAGGAAACCGGGTTCGAGACTGCCTTTACGCAGAGGAACTCCAGCCAAAGGCCATGCATGACCCACCTGAAGGTTTGAGACATTTAAAGCAGTCCTTTTCTGTTGGTTGAAGGATCCGATGGTCAACACTAGACAGTGACCCTTAGTCAACTTGTTGTGTCCCCCCCCCCCCAACCTTCTCTCTCTCTCTCTCATCTCTCTCTCTCTCTCTCTCTCTCTCTCTCTCTCTCTCTCTCTCTCTCTCTCTCTCTCTCTCTCTCTTAATTACTAACGCGCTCAGTCTCCGTGTCAGCGGAGGAACCCACTTCTAACATATTAAACAATGAAAAATATGCCCTTACAATGATTTATTATCAGTAGTGACGCGACCAACCTGGTTAAGAATATTTTCATTTTAATGTAAACTCTCTATACAGCACACAAATATTGAAAAGTATGACAAGATATCAATCACATGCATTCATCAGCGATAAAAATGTGAAATAAGATTCAAATATTGGCACTTTTGTGTTCAACTTGGACATCGTTTAAATCGTAACTGCAGCGAACATTTTACCGTGATCATTCACACTTTTGAACATATAAACACGACTGAGAGTGTAATATCCATGTATATAAGTGAGAATATGTGTTTACTTAAGAACAAGAGGACGTAGTATGGTCGGGGTTGGGGGAGGGAGGAAGGAGATGAAAATCGTCGTGCCACTGTACGTAACAGGATTTGATTTAAAGACATGTAATCTTGTCCAAAGAACCTTTTCTGTGGGTATTTTTGCCCAAAGTAGATGTGGATTACACGACATTTCCGTCTAAACGAAATGGAATCGATGGAAAAATGATCTAAATTAAGGTATATATAAACACTGTCGTCTCCTGTGACAGACGTTTATATTATCAGTTGAGTTGATCACTTGTGTTTTGACATTTTATGCAGGTGTTGTTGAACAATTTACGAATGTCTGGTAAAGAGAAAAGAACTCTATCTAAATCTTAAGCGAGATATGTTGATAAAAGGCGATGAAATAGTGAATTAGTCATAGTATTTGCCAGTGTCTCGCCGCACCCAGCAACTTTGTCCGGTTGCCGTTAGATGGCATTAGTGTATAGTAAGCGTTGTTGTTGTCGTTAACTTCTAAGAGTAAACAAAAGTTCTTTTAGTGGTTTTTTACCAATCACAGGATTCCATTACCCGGGATAGGTTGTTGCAAAGATAATGATGGTAAGTAGAAATTGAGGGAATTATCCATTTGATATATGGCATCATATATACAGAGAATGAATGGGTTGAATTTGAAGGTGCTGCAGAAGACGCCTTTCGTTGGTTGTAGGTAGTATTGTCAATGAGTGAGTGAGTGTGGGAGGGGAAGTCGCCGAGATTACGAGTAGTACCTACCTTTACCCTACCAATCTTCCCCCCAAGGACATTTGACACTTGTCTCCCCCACTTTAAAGATATTCACATCTTTCATTTATCGAATGCTTCGACTGCAGACGATGGGAGGCTACCTACTAGCCTAGCTACCGTGTTGTCATCTACCCTAAGAGTACCACTAGGTAGCACAGCTGAGGGTAGCCTCCCCTTACTCCAAAGGTCGGCCTCACGTAGGTGCTAGATGCTGCACCATGGAGTCGTGACAACTCCTTACAATAGGGCTACCCAAACTTCGATTACTATTACCTAAGGTAAACAACCAAGTGGACTACCTGGGCCAGTCTTGCCCACTCATTGACCCACCTTCCAGAAAAAGTACTTTAACATATCCTGACATCAGAGATGGACATCGGTTGTGGAGGCAACACCTAGAAACTTCTACTTTCCTCTTGAAGTAAGAGTTTTCTCCCACAGTACAAGACAACGTCATGATGTAAGATTGAACAGAGGTTAATGAACGTCTAGCCATGCGCAGTGCAAACTTACCTCCATGACACTTGAAATTTTTACCTGAAACACCTTACATGTAGAAGATTGACACCATCTCGATGTTTGCGGAGTCACTTGTGTCAATAAACTTTTCATTTCATGTGCTAAATCCACACACCACTCGTACCCATAGACGCTGGGCCACTTTCTTCCCAACAATCTTAAATGATGACGGTGATCACCCTCGAGTTCAAGGAAACTCGCGATTTTTCGGGAGAAAAGAAGAAGAATGCGTTAGATAGTTTTGAATTAGATAGTTAAACATCAGTGTAAGGTTATGAATTACATATTCTTGATAATTAATTTTGAAAATATTCGTTGTTGAAAAAGTAACTAGATTCCTGATTCAAATATCAACGGTTTTGCTGTGAACGATAGCTACGGCGTTGTTCGTGCTCTCTTATTTTGTATCAGTGTTGCCAGTTGGTAGGGTAAAACATCAAAGCAGGCCACGCAGGCCAGCTACCATCAGTGCAAGCCACCCTCCGAAAAAGTACATTATAACGCGTCCTGACACCCGAGATGGGCATCAGTCGCGACTTGTTGTTGGTGAGAAACGGAGCTAAAGACCTCTACTCTCCTTTCGAAGTAAGTATTTTCCCCAAAGTTAGAAATTAAGGCCAAATTTTAAGATTTAAACAGATTTAAACAGAGGGTACTGAAAATGGCGCCCACGGCAGTGGAAATCTCACCAAAACGCTTTAGAAATTTTTACTTACAACTAAAAATGTTTCGAAGATTGACGCCATCTCGATGTTTACGGAGTAGCTTGTGTCAATAAACTAACCATTTCCTGTGATAAATCCGCACACCACTTGTACCCACAGACGCTGGAGCACTTTTATCACAACAATCGAAACACGATTTTCTCATCAACAACAAGCCAGGCGTAAACAGCTGTTGGGGTAGAAGATGACGAGAAGCGTTCTCTTGGCTAATTTTTAATAAGTAGTAAAACATCAATATTTTACATATTTATGATGATTAATTTGAAAATATTCGTTATTGAAAAAGTAACTCGCCTCTGACTCAAATTTAAGTAATTATTTTTCTGAATTAGAACGTTCTTTCAAGTTCTGTATTATGACGTCACGACATCTTGACTTTCGTACCTATTGTAAATAATTGCTATACTCAACTGTCATTGCAGAACAGTTTACCAGTTATTCGTGCAGATTTGTTATCAGCTATACATGTAATTGTTATAATCGTAATGCGCATATATATCTTTATTATTTACTTTTTGGATATATGAAGATGTTTTACTGCTGGATTATCGCCGTAGTGTGACGCAATCGTTTTCGGTCCATGGGCCTCTGTCTGTTTTCGCACCATAAGAAATTATGGGCCGAATTTGCAATGACCAGAAAGTCGTTAAAAGAGGAAAGTTAGCATTGAGGGGCATATGTTTTGACTGAGAAAAATACAAATTTATTCAATAGGCTATGCTTGTAAAAACAAAAAATACTTGGTTTATAAAAAATTTGATTGACAACTAAGCAGCATGTCTACTATGGGTTTCAGAGACAGTGCAAGCACGTTTTGGGCAATACCTATTTCTGTAACGAACACTCGTAACAGAACGAGATTTTGCTATAGTGCATTACACCCAGTGCCGTAATTTATAAGGGTATCGTGAATCACTAATCGTAAAGAATAACGACACTTGTCCTTGTACCAAGAGACAAAAACTCCATTATGCAGAATGGATACGAACACGCGTATAAAGCTCCACCTACCCTCTCCCCCCCCACCCCCCCCCTCCACCGCCATCCCCCCTTTTCTTCTTCGTTCCTCCGCCTTCCTTTCTCTCTCTCTCTGTTGCCATTCGGTATGTGTGACCCTCCAAACTGGGTATAAGACTACACACAAAACGTTGAAATTGGTGAAATTAGGCTATGTATTGGAAGTATATACATAAATATTAAAGCAATTTTATCATTATTGCATTACTATGACAACTAGAATTCATGGAAACAGTTTATAATAATGGAACGGCGTAGTGTGAGGCCTCCACTAATGTGGCAACGATGATTTTGCCATTCTTAGCATGCAAACATAAAGCATGCAAACATTAAAGGTTACATTTATTTCTGGCATACGATTATTTAAGAAATTCAAAAATACTAATAAAGACTGAAATCAATGAAAAGTGCTAGCAAAAACAAAAAAGCAAAAAAAAAAAAAAAAAACGTAGTCGTTCCTCTATGCACTTTTTCCGTATTCGTTCCTCTATGGTTTTCGGCAGCCAGATGTACGAAAACGTTAGAAACATTTGATTTTATCTACGTTAGAAATATCTGTAATTTTTTCGGGGTAATTTGGTTGCTAAAAAGGGATAATATACATGAATTAAATCAAAATTTTAAATAACAATGTAAATTTAAACTAAATAACGTAAAGTAAACAGTTTAGGGAATAAAAACTTGCAGTTTCGTCGTCTGTCGTCGTCTGCTGTTTGTAATTGTGTTTATGGCGCGCGCGCTTAGAAACCAGGAACAGCAACGGGTTTAAAGTGCAATGTGGAGTGAACTGAGACCAAAATGTGTATAATAACAATCAAATAAGCACTGTGGAGTTTCAGTTGTGATGGCAGTAAGGATAAAAACCGCCGATTACAAGGTAAGAATGAATTCAGTTCCAACCATAACCCCGGGAATAACAAGTTTCATACTTTCACTAATATAGGCAACAAAATGTTGTTTTATTGTGCTGATTACAACTGCAATCTTGAGTAAGATCAATAAACGTTACATACATACGCTAACATTGTTCAAATGAGTGCTGGGAAGGCTGGGGAAAGATGGTGTCCGTCACTGATGAGAACCGTCCATGAAAAACGTAGCCGCCATATTGGATTTCAAAACTGCCTTGAAAACATATTTTACGAAGAGCTCACATGCTTATTTTTAGTTCGTTATGGGGCTTCATATATCACAATATTGTTGACGAAACTTCAGTCTTTTAAATGGTATGCTTAGAGTTGCAATTGTATTCATGTTTCACCAATTAAATATCGAGTGAATAAGACCCGTCCACCGTGATGAGGGTTGGCCTGAACTGATGTTTCCCCCTATGTGTTTACCCTCCAAACTGGGTATAAGACTTACATAAAACCTTAGAAATAAGTGAAATTAGCGTATCTATTTGTAGTATATTAACATATTAGAGCAATTTTATCATTATTGAATTTCTGTGACAACTGGAAATCATGGAAACAGTTTGTAAATGCATCGGCGTACATGTGAATATCCACTAAATTGGCAACAATGAAATTTTGCCATTCCTAGCATGCAAACATTAAAGGTTACATTTATTTTAGGCATAAGTACAATTATTAAAAATAAAAGTCAAAATAGTATTGTAGACTTTAATCAATAAAAAGTGCTATAAAAAATAAAGAATTTTTGTCATAAACAATTCACTAATCTGTCGTCTGCTCGCTGGTGCTTTTAGCAGCCAGATGTACATACAGGGTGTCCATAAAGTCCCAATACCATTACAATATTCATTGCCTAGATACCATATAATATAGAATAATGCAGTTTTTTGTAGAATGTTCTACATTCAAGCTTATATTCAGAGCACTTCATTCTACAAAAAAACTGCATTACTGTATGTTATATGGTTTCTGAGCAATAAATACTTGTAATGGTATACTGGGCCTTTTTGAACACCCTGTACATTAAGACAAAAATTGTTCCCGCCATGGCCTCGCTGTCAACACTCTCAATGTAGTTCAAGTCAATTTGGAGTGAATTAAAAACAAAATGTGTATAATTACAATCAAATAAGCATTGTGGAGTTCCATTTGTGATTGCAGTAAGGATAAAACCACCGATTGCAAGGTAAAAATGAATTTGTTCCGACACGGGATACAAACCTTTTGGTCCTTTTACAATAGGAAGGTTACTAGCGGCAGCCGGATAGGTCGTAAGCTTTCGAACAAGGGGTTCGGTAGTTAACTGCTTGTCCGACAGTGCGCACGCTGTGCGACTGGGAGATGAAGAATCACTTTTGCTTTTGGCCTGCTGGTGTGTAGATGTGCTCTTCAACGCTCTCTGCCTGCTTCATCGTCGTGTGCTTTCAGGATATTTGTGTTTTTCAAACATCTAACTCACCTGGTAGTTATATATATAGCTTGCGTCCCCGACGTCACGGCAGAATTTCAAAACTCGCGGCAATCACCGATTGGGTAGTCAGGTACACCACCTGTGCGCCCTCTACCCAGGTACGTAGAACCATTCCAACTATTCCTCAGATCTTCCCTGCCGCCGCTATGGTGACATCGTTGGAACTTCGCTCGCTTAGCCCGTGTTTTTTGCAGTTGTTTTTGGTGAAGTACACTTTGGCTTTGGCTTTCGCTTGATTTGGATTTTGGATTTGGATTTTTCTTGACTTATTTGGATATTGTTGGTTTTTACCCTTGCTTTTTTTATCTCTCTTTTGATAATTCCCAACATGACTGACTGCATTGAATGTGAGAATGTGTGTGAAAGGTTGCAAGACTCGGCTTGCTAAATCTTCTATAGATCCTCATTCTATTTGTACCAAATGTAGAGGTAAAGTTTGTGAGTTGGGTGATAGGTGTAATGAATGTGTGGACTTGCCTGAAACTGAAACTGAATGGATTGATTATTACCACTGTGCGGAAATTAGAGAAGGATAGAATAAGGAGAGCGAAGAGTACTATGTCTCGCTCATCCAAGGATAGTCAAGGGATAGACAGTTCTCTCTCTATCAATGTACCTTTTGATCCTTCGCACGTAGTAGCAGTACCAGATCCAAATACGGAAGCAGGTAAGAGTCCAACATTGAAGGACATGATGACAGCCATTCAAGCCTTTGGACAACGGGTAGAATCCCTTGCAGAGGATAGGGAGAAATTGTGGGCTGATGTGAGAGATCTGAAAGTGGCTAGTGATTTAAAAAGTGCAAGTGTAGTGGAGGGTGCGCCCTCTCGGACCTGTCGTGCTCCTAGTCCTAGACCTCTTCCAAGCTCACCAACCCCTGTGAGAAGGAATGTCGACCGAGGAAGGGAGACGAGAGGTTTTAGCTCCCGAGCGGCCGTCCCCTCGAGCGTACCTGTAGACGAATCCCAGGACGCTCACCCTCGCCATTGGAAAGGTGAGGTTAAAGTGTTTTCTTTGTCGTCTGACGACGCAGTACCCAGACGGGGCTGGCATCAGACTTCGAAATCGAGACCCATGAAAAGACAACATCCAGTAGAGCAGGACGCCGAGCGTCAAGAACTGCCAGGATGTAGTCATTGGAGCAGCCCAGAGCGATTACCTTCCAGCTCCGATATTTGCTCTCCTACCAAGCCAAGACGCAAGATGTCGCACAGGCGGCCGTCGTCTTTGGTAGGAGGCAAGGAAATATCGGAGCGGGGGAGGCCTTCGGTGCCGGCAGCAACTCCGGAACGTTTCTCTTTCGACTCCGATGCTTACTCTCCTACCAAACTAAGACGCAAGATGTCGCACAGGCGGCCGTCGTCTTTGGTAGGAGGAAAGGAAGTATTGGACGGAGAGAGGCTTTCGGTGCGTGCTGCGACTCCTGATCGCTTCTATTTCGACTCCGGTGCTTGCTCCCCTACCAAGCTAAGACGTAAGATGTCGCACAGGTGGCCGTCGTCTTTGGTAGGAGGACAGGAAGTATTGGACGAGTGGATGCCTTCAGTTCATGCTCCAGCTCCTCCTGCGGATTGGCGTTTGTCTTCAGGACGTTTGTCTTTCGCCGAAAATGATGAAGAGAGAGAGATTGAATTTGTGGCTTCCCCAGTTTGTCCCCAGCAGCAAGAAGCTCCGCAGTTTTATGCATTCAACTTCCCTGTCAGATATATACTTAGCTTTAGACTCCATCGTCCTGACAGAAATTCAAATTTCGCGGCACACACTACAGGTAGGTCAGGTGATCTACCGCCCTGCCCTGGGTGGCAGGACTAGGAACCATTCCCGTTTTCTAATCAGATTTTCTCTGTCGCTGGTATTGTCAACATTGTTGTTGGTACCTCCGGACTGGAATTCTTTTTTCATCGCAATTGATCTTTTTGGCCGACTTTTGGTGACATACTTGGATCGTTGTAGTATTGGCATACGCTATCGTGGACTTTTTTCTGGACTTGCTTTTGGATTTTTCTGATGATGTCTGACTCGAGTATTGTTGTGAGAGTGTGTGAATGAGGGCTGCAGGGTGAGGATGCTGAAGGCTTCGGTAGATCCTCACACTGTATGCAGGCGTTGTAGAGTTTATGAATGTTCTTTGGCTAACACCTGTAAAGAGTGCGAGAGTTTAAGTGCTGAAGAATGGAAGACTAACTTCTTATTTGAAGAAGCTAGAAAGGGATAGAGTGAGGAAGGCTTCCTCCAAAAGCCTAAGTAGATCTAGGTCTAACAAGCTAGTATCTAGTTTTGTAGCTTCTCCTCATGCAATAATTAATCCTTCTCCCTCTGTATCAGCCCCTTCACATTTTGCAAATCCTACAGATTCAGCATCGGAGATCGAAGATCTGAAGGTAACCCTTCAAAGAATGCAGGTCAAAATGGCAGCATTAGAAGGTAAGCAGAGTGGTTATGACATATCAGTGGACAGTGATGTGAGTGTCCCCAGTGTAGTGGAGGGGGCATCTGATCGGCTCTGCAACGCTCCCAGGCCTAGACCTCTTCCAAGCTCCCTGGCCCAGAGGAGAAGGAATGTCGAAAGCCGTACGGAGGTTGTGGAGGTTCCCCACTGGTCAGGCGCCCCTGTATCGCCTCAGACTGCCAGGGCTCGCTATAGAAAAAGCGTCCTATGTGAGTGCTTCTCATCATCAGAGTCATCTTCACCTAGGCGCGGGTGGAAAGACACGAATCTTTCTCGCCCCTTGAAGAGGAGCTGGAAAGCGCCTGCACTTAATTCAAATCCTGAGCGCTTCACAGAAGAAGCCCCCTCGGTAATCAAGAGAGCTAAAAGAGCCTTTTTGACTCCCGTTGCTGTAAGGGAGCCCCAGGCGCCTTCCAGATCGCCCTTTCCTCCTTCTGACAAGGACAGAGATGCGGCTACCAAGAAGATCCTGCTGAATTTGCAAGAGCAGATCTCCTCCTTGGTTAGAGTACTCTCCAAGGAACCTCCTTGTAGGAAGGATACCACTCTTCCTATCAAGAGGTCCGTTGGGCGCGAGGCGCTTTCTAGGCGCGAGGAGCCTTCCAGGATTTGAGGCACTAACCCTGCGCGAGGCGCTAGCCAGGCGCGAGGCGCCAGCCAGGCGCGAGGCGCCAGCCAGGCGCGAGGAGCCAGCCAGGTGCGAGGAGCCAGCCAGGCGCGAGGAGCCAGCCAGGCGCGAGGAGTCTGCCAGGCGCGAGGCGCCAGCTAGGCACGAGGAGCCAACCAGGCGTTAATCGCCAGCCAGGCGCGAGTCGCCTGCCAGGATTTCTTTGCCTAACAGGCGATCGCCCGTTGTTGAACTTCAGCATTCTGTGGAACCTGAAACAACTCATGCATTAGGACATAGAGCTGCGATGTCGCTCAGCCCTTCCCCGGATAGAAGCCCTTCTCCTTCAGACCGAGTGAGATCAACAGAGGATTTATCCGACAAACGGGATCGGTCTCCTTTAAATGGACTCGAGCTGGAAGACGTATCAGAAGACGAGGCTCCAGCGAGTGAAGGACTATCCAATTACAAAACTTTAACCGCCTTATTACTCCAGGAATACGGAGATTCGCTGAGCCCTGCCGCCCTTCCTTCTCCTCGCTCGCTCTTTTCGAGTATCAAGGCCTCTAAGTCCTCTTCATTCTTGAAAATGAGACCTGCTATTTCGATGAAGAAGGCTCTCCAGTCTCTAGGTTTTTGGATGAACTCTAAGAAAGAACTGGGGAAGACTGTCTTCTGCATGCCTCCCGCCAGACTGACAGGGAGGAGAGGCATTTGGTACGAGACAGGAGAGAACATGGGCCTGTCTCTCCCTGCATCAGCGGAGTCAGACTTCTCGAGTCTTGTCGACTCTTCCAGGAGACACGCATTATCTTGGCTCGAGCGACGTAGGGCATGTCTGAGTTAGACCACCTCCTCAAGGGACTTTTCCACGTGCTGGAGGTGTTTAATTTCCTGGACTGGTACCTTGGGGTTTTGGCAAAGAAGACCCATGACTCAGAAGATCTCAGCCCAGAAGTGCTTCTTAGCATTCTGGCATGTATCGACAAAGCGGTACAAGATGGCTCAGGAGAAGTGACTTCCCTCTTTGGAGCGGGTATACTAAAAAAGAGAGCGGTTTTTGGCTCCTTTTTGACGAAGGCTGTTTCTCCTACCCAGAGAACTGCTTTGCTGTTCGCTCCTTTATCGGACCATCTGTTCCCTTCTCAGTTAGTGAAGGATATATCTCACTCACTGACTGAGAAGGCGACTCAAGACCTTCTTGTACAGTCAGCAAAGAAGAACAGACCTGTTGCCTCGGATGAAAAGAAAGTTTCTCGTACGTCTCAGCCGCCCTTTCGTGGAGGTCCTACTACACGACCCCCCTCCAAAAAGAAGAATTCAGACAAAAGAGGAAGATCAGCCTTCCGGCCCTTTAAAAAGGGCAAATGATTTTCAGACCCTCCAAACACCGGTAGGCGCCAGGCTCCGGGAATACGCGGAAGCCTGGGCACTGAGAGGAGTCGACTCCTGGTCGCTGTCGGTTCTGAGGAAGGGATATATCATCCCCTTCAAGGACAGACCTCCCC
Organism: Macrobrachium nipponense; assembly: GCF_015104395.2. NCBI lineage: Eukaryota > Metazoa > Arthropoda > Malacostraca > Decapoda > Palaemonidae > Macrobrachium > Macrobrachium nipponense. The sequence continues at coordinate 47,530,037 of NC_061087.1, forward strand.
TGACTTCAACTCCTCGGGAACTGTCCGCGAGATACAAAGACCCTGTTCTGAGAGATA